>NW_026045146.1:895000-897500 GCF_943734845.2 Anopheles funestus
CTGCCTTCGGTGTAGCTCGGTCGCTCGCTTGCTATGTGTCAGAATTTGTTGAAAGCCAACTCGTTCGTTGTACACTTTGATGGGTGACCATCACTGTGTCTCCGTGCCGAGCTAGATCTCCCCTAGCCGTAAGGCACTTGAACGCCCCTTCGACGACGAGTTGCATGTGTGTGGTATGTGTCAGAATCTGGTGAAGCTTTCTGCATGTGATGTGCCTTGTGTGGATCCGTGGCCATTGCATTGTGTCTGGTGCTTAGATACCCAGACACTTAGAACGCTTGCGCGGAAAGCAAACTCGATCGTTGTACACTTTGATGGGTGACCATCACTGTGTCTCCGTGCCGTGCTAGATCCCCCCTAGCCGTAAGGCACTTTGAACGCCCCTTCGACGACGAGTTACAAGTGTGTGGTATGTGTCAGAATCTGGTGAAGCTTTCTGCATGTGATGTGCCTTGTGTGGATCCGTGGCCATTGCATTGTGTCTGGTGTGTAGGTACCCAGACACTTAGAACGCTTGCGCGGAAAGCAAACTCGATCGTTGTACACTTTGATGGGCAACCATCACTGTGTCTCCGTGCCGTGCTAGATCTCCCCTAGCCGTAAGGCACTTTGAACGCCCCTTCGACGACGAGTTACAAGAGTGTGGTATGTGTCATAATCTGGTGAAGCTTTCTGCATGTGATGTGCCTTGTGTGGATCCGTGGCCATTGCATTGTGTCTGGTGTGTAGGTACCCAGACACTTAAGCAAACTCGATCGTTGTACACTGTGATGGGCGAGCATCACTGTGTCTCCGTGCCGTGTAAGAGCTCCCCTGGCCATCAGGCACTTGAAAGGTCCTTCGACGACGAGTTACAATAGTGGTGTGTTAGATACGTCAGGTGATGGTATCTACTGTTGTGCAATACGTATCCGGCCACGGCACGGAACGAACGGGAACTGTGGTGCAGACATACAAAGAGTTAAGCCTATTAGTCATTAACTCTAAGGACGGGGCCATGGGGCGGTACGCAAAGGATACGGATGAGCGAGTATGCAGGCCCAATACTCAATAGCTCGATCCGATCCAAGCACATGAGTTGACTGCGGCGCCAGGTTAACCAATGTGCTAGATTCTATTTGGCCAGTAGAATCTTGTGTCTTATGCGATTTGATACCAAGACACCAGAACGAAAGTTAGTTGAAGAGTTATTAAACTCTTATGAAGTATGGTTGTGCAATCACAACTTATGACTTTAACCTATAAAGTGGATATGGACTTGCAATTATAACATGGAATCTCTACACACCCCATGAGCTCGATCCAATCCACGCACACGAGTTGCCTGAGTAGCGACAGGTATACCGATGTGCAATACGTATCCGGCCACGGCACGGAACGAACGGGAACTGTGGTGCAGACATACAAAGAGTTAAGCCTACTAGTCATTAACTCTAAGGACGGGGCCATGGGGCGGTACGCAAAGGATACGGATGAGCGAGTATGCAGGCCCAATACTCAATAGCTCGATCCGATCCAAGCACATGAGTTGACTGCGGCGCCAGGTTAACCAATGTGCTAGATTCTATTTGGCCAGTAGAATCTTGTGTCTTACGCGATTTGATACCAAGACACCAGAACGAAAGTTAGTTGAAGAGTGATTAAACTCTTATGAAGAATGGTTGTGCAATCACAACTTATGACTTTAACCTATAAAGTGGATATGGACTATCAATTATAACATGGGGCACACACCATGTTCTCGATCCAATCCACGCACACGAGTTGCCTGAGTAGCGACAGGTATACCGATGTGCAATACGTATCCGGCCATAGGCACGGAACGAACAGGAACTGTGGTGCAGACATACAAGGGCCATGGGGCGGTACGCAAAGGATACGGATGAGCGAGTATGCAGGCCCAATACTCAATAGCTCGATCCGATCCAAGCACATGAGTTGACTGCGGCGTCAGGTTAACCGATGTGCAATACGTATCCGGCCATAGGCACGGAACGAACAGGAACTGTGGTGCAGACATACAAGGGCCATGGGGCGGTACGCAAAGGATACGGATGAGCGAGTATGCAGGCCCAATACTCAATAGCTCGATCCGATCCAAGCACATGAGTTGACTGCGGCGCCAGGTTAACCGATGTGCTAAGAGAGTTGTTCCTGGGCCTTCAAAGTGACTTCAAAACTATCTTAGCGAATGGTGGCCATGGGCGTAGACATGAGCCACAAGTCACAAGGCCTGGGACTATTGGGTAATAAAGACAACTTAGTCAGAAAGTTAGTCTTTGGACGTACCACCGGGATTGTGTTACATTGGGAACCTTACTATAAAACCCTAGGCAGGGGATCACTCGGCTCATGGATCGATGAAGACCGCAGCTAAACGCGCGTCACAATGTGAACTGCAGGACACATGAACACCGATAAGTTGAACGCATATTGCGCGTCGGACGATTAAACCCGGCCGATGCACACATTCTTGAGTGCCTATCAATTCCTTGATATA
>NW_026045146.1:902500-927500 GCF_943734845.2 Anopheles funestus
CGAAGCCCTCGGGGGTGATCTGGTTCGATCTCCCCGCCTCGAACAGCACCTCCCGTTCAGCGGCAAAACGCGGACAGCAAAATACGACGTGTTCCGCCGTCTCGGCAACGCCAGGACATCTGGGGCAGTCCGGGGACGACGTGAAGCCCATCCGGCACAGGTAGTCACGGAAAAATCCGTGGCCAGACAATACCTGCGCCAACTGGAACGTCACGTCTCCATGCTTCCGTGACTGCCATGCCCTCACGTCGGGTAGCACTCGATGCGTCCACCGAGTGTACCGACTGGCGTCTTCGCTGGCAGCATCCGCGTCCCACCGCTGCTGCCACTGTTCAAACGTCCGGTCACGCTCCAGCTCCCGAACGCCAGACCTGGGGATCTCGTTGACTGGATCGTTCAGCCGTTGATGGACCCTGCTGTCCTCCTCTATCTGCAGGCATATTGGAATGAGACCGGCCAGCAGCACGGCCGTCTCACCCCTCACCGTCCGGAAAGCCCGACAAACACGAATGGCCGTTGTCCTCTGCACCCGCTGCACCAATCTACGACATTGGCGCAGCTGCAGCCCCTCCGACCAAACTGGGGCCCCGTAACGCAGGATGGAGTCCGCTACGGCCGCCAGCAGTCGGGCACGCGACGACTTCGGTCCACTGTGGTTCGGCATGAGGCGCGTGACGGCTTCCGCGACCTTCATGGCCTTCGCTGCAGCCTGCTGAACGTGCGGCAACCATGACAGGTGGTCGTGCAACCAAACTCCAAGATAACGGATGGAGCGCTGGGATTGCACGACCACACCTCCGATGTTGATGCTGACGACCGGATGACGCTTCAGGGTGGAGATGAGCGTCATTTCCGTCTTCTCTGGCGCCAACGAGAGACGGTTCCGGTCCAACCAGTCCATGATTACCGCGATGGCTCGTTCAGCAGTCGAGGAAGCGGCTTGGGGTGTCGTTGCAGGGACCAAGACGACAAGGTCATCAGCGTAGCCAATAACCTCGGCCCCCTCAGGCAACTGGACACCCAGGACCCCGTCGTACAGCACGTTCCAAAGCGTGGGTCCCAAAATGGAACCCTGTGGAACGCCCGCACTGATATTCCGCTCGACAGGGCCCTCGCTGGTGTCGATAACCAGCCGCCGGTCCTCGAAATAGCTCCTCAGTATCTGCTGCAGCGATGACGGTACCCCCTTGTCCCTCAGCGCGTTGGCGATGGCTTGCCAGGGCGCAGAGTTAAAGGCGTTGCGGATATCAAGTGCCACCACCATCAGGCAGCGCTTGTCTCGGGCGTTGGTGCGGCGAAAGGACATGGCCGTCCTGCCCGCTTCGACAACGCGCTGGATCGCACTGATGGTGGATCTGCCTCGCCGGAAACCGTACTGCCCGTCCGACAGCCGTTCCGCATCCGGTTCCTCCAGGAACTCGTTGAGGCGGTTAAGAATTAGGCGCTCCAACACCTTGCCGAGTGCGTCGAGCATGCACAGCGGCCGGTAGGAGGAGCTTTCCCCGGGAGGCTTGCCAGGCTTTGGCAGCAGTACCAGTCGTTGCCTCTTCCAGGGCGCTGGAAACGCACCCCGGTCCAGGCAGTCCTGGTACAAACGGACGAAAACCTCCGGGTACTTCCTAATGGCCGTCTTAACCGCCGCGTTGGGGATACCGTCCAGTCCAGGCGCTTTCCGGTTCGCCATCGATCCCACGATGGACAACAGCTCGCCCACGGTGACAGGGGTCAACGAAGAACTCCGCTCCTCGGTGTCGACGCTCGATGATTCAGCGTCCGGCCAGTCAACAGGCGGATGTGTCGGGAACAGATCGTTGGCTATCCGCTCCAACACGACACGGTCAGTCTCAGGTGGCACGAAGCAGCCACGAAGACGAGACATGACCACCCGATAACCGGCCCCAAACTCGTTGGTTTCCGCCTGTTGAATCAGCTCATCGAGCTGCGCTCGCTTGCTGGCCCGGACAGCCTTCTCGACAGCTCTCCTCGCCGACCGATGATGTGCAGCCACAATGCTGCGCTCCTGCAGGTCGGTGGTACGAAGCATCCGCTCATGCACGGTCGAACACTCCTCCCGAAGACGCAAGATCTCCGGAGTCCACCAGAAGAGGTCTCGATGGGGGTCACGATGCGACATGGTGACGCGCTCCATCGTGTCGTCGCATGCATCTAGCATGGCGTCGACCATCCCCTCCTGGCTGACGGCTCGTTCCGGAAAACCGGCCGTCTGGAGTGCGGCTGCGAATGCCTCCACCGAAAACTGCGTCGTCTTCCATCTACGGCCAGCGTGCCGAAACGTGGTAGACGACGAAGAGGACCCCTGTCCCCGCTGGCGATGCTGCTGCTGTTGTCGCTGCTGCCTCCCGTTCAGGTGACGATGCTGCTGCTGCAGGTGCTGCTGCTGCTGGTGCTGCTGCTGCTGGTGCTGCTGCTGTTGTCGTCGCTGCTGGTCAAGAGTTGGAGGCCCCACGGTGAAGAAAATGTACCGGTGGTCCGACGCCGTATAGTGGCACGAAGTGGTGTTCGCTGCCACCTCCCAAGTGTCTGGACGAGCAATGGATGCGCTCGCGAAAGACACATCCACGACACTGGGAGTGGCGACTCCGTTGCCCACGAACGTCGGGACCGATCCTTGGTTCAGGACCACAAGCCCAAGCTGCCGAATTGTATCGAGCAGCTCTTCACCGCGCCGGGTGGTACGTTGGCTACCCCACTCCTCATTCCAGGCGTTGAAATCGCCTGCCAGGACGATGCGAGGGTGGGGTTGGGCCTCCAACTCCACCGCCTCCAGAAGTTGCTCGAACTCGCCGGCGTTGAGACGTGGAGGGGCGTAACAGCTGATGAAGACCACCCCTCCAATCTGCGCAGCAGCCAACCCGGGCATGGCACAGCGCCAGACCCGCTGGATCGGAAGGTGGCCGGTCGCCACCACAGCTGCTCTCCCCGACGAATCCACCGTCCAGTTTCCGCTGCCCTCTGGAGGTCGGTACACCTCTGACAGCAGCAGCACGTCGACCCGCTTAGTGCGGGCTGTTTGCAGGGCCAGATCCTGAGCAGTGCGTCCACCACCCAGGTTGACCTGCATCACCCTCACTACACCCGACACTGTTGACCTTGTCGGCACGATGAGTGGCCCACTCGATGGGGCCCCTGGCAGACAATGCACTTAGCTGCCGACGTGCACTGACTAACGCGGTGGCCTACCTCGCCACACTGCAAACACTGACCCGTCCGGTCAGTTGAAGAACGGCAGTCCCGCGCCAGGTGCCCCATCAGCAGGCAACGGAAGCAGCGCTGACGGTCGAGCGGCTTCTTCGGCACTTCGCGGATGCCGCTGACACATTGGCAGAGTGTCAACTTCTGACCAATGAGACTCCGTGCCTTGGCCAGTGGGAGTCGAACACGCGCTCGCTTTGTGCCATCACGGAGCTCCCAAAGCTCGACGTGAGTGATGCCAGCCGCTGACCCCAGCTTCTCCTCAATGGCAAGCTTCACGTCACTCTCTTTGGCCAGAGAGTCGACGTTGGTGATGAGAAGCTCACCCATCTCCGTCACCACTCGTGCCTCGCCATCCTCACCTAGCGCTAGCTGGATCCGGCGAGCCAGCTCCGCGCTATCGACGTTCTTCCGCAACGGTACAAGCAGATGACCTTGCACGGTCCGGCGCCCCATGCCGATGTCTGCCCTGACGTCCTGCAGCACCTGAGATGTACGCAGCTTCACGTACATCTCTGTCCAGGTTTTGTCCGAACCTGGGACCACCGCAATGCGGTCAGGACGCGGAGGACGCCCCTTAGACTGGGCACGATGCTGCTGATGTTGTTGCTGCTGACTCTGCTGCTGCTGCTGGCGCATCTGAGGTGGCCGGTACGGCTGGCCCACCTGCTGCGGTTGCTGCTGCTGCTGAGTCGAACGTTGCGATCGGCTCTTCCGACCGCTCACGACCGTAGCCCAGGACATCTGCTGCTGTTGCCGCTGCTGCTGACGTTGCGGTTGCTGCTGCTGCTGCTGCTGCTGGCCATTAGCCGACACTGCGACCGTCCGTCGCTGCGGCTGTGGCTGGCTGCGCTGCTGCTGCTGCTGCTGCTGCTGCTGCTGCCGCTGTTGTTGTTGCTGCTGCCGCTGCTGCTGCTGCTGCCGCTGCTGCTGCTGCTGCTGCTGCTGCTGCTGCTGCAGTTGCGAAGCTTTCTTCGCACGGTTGCGCTGCTGCCGGCTGCGTTTTGTCCTGGCACTGCCCTGACCAACAGGCTGTGCCGAGGAATGAAGCGCCGTCAAGGAACGCATGCCCTCTTGAAGCGCTTCCAGCGTACACTTCAGGGCCACTTCACGTTCCCGGCTAAGTCGCAGCTCTTCCGTCAGCGACTCGATCTGTTTGGCGAAGTTCTCCAGCATCTTGTGCTGGAAAGCCAGCACCGACGCTTCGCCATCGTCGTGGGGAGCCACGGTTGAAGACATCTCCCCTGCCGCTACCACTGGCGGCACCACCGTCTGCTCGAGAAGAGAGGCGTCGGAAAATTCCGCATCGTCCTCCTCCTCGGAATTATCAGCCTCGGACGGAACCGCCACCGTTGGTCCGGCCGGCCGTGGTGTCTCCGGTAAAGGGGAAGGGGTATCGGACCGCTTCCGAGGCGTGGACGACGACCGCACCCCGGAACGAAGCACCCGCCCCTCCATTCTCCGTTCCTTTCACAAAAAACCGCCTGCACGAATCGTTCAGACGGAACAAGGGAATATTCCCTTCAACATCTGCCAAGGTAACGACCGTCCGTCGCTAGAGCCCCTTTGGCAGATTTCCCGTCCGCGGATCGCAAGAATAAAAAACTCCCACTTTTTTCTTTATTAAAAACAATTTCGCAAGAGAAAACCGCAAGAATAAGAATTTTTAATAAATTCCGCAAGAGATTCAAGAAAACACCAAAAAACGGGTTCGTCGCCTGCTGACGCGTTGAAGTCTCTCGTTTTGGCGTTCCCGGGGAAGGATTCGGAGCCAAAGAACCGTTCCCGGTCTCCTGCTAAGCGTTCCCGGTCTCCGGCTGCGCGTTCTCACTCTCTGACCGCTAAGCGCCGGAAAGGTATGCAATTCGCATCGAGTTTTATAGCACCGTAACGCTTCGTAACGCTGGTGTCCCGGCTAAGCGCTACCGCTACCGGTCACTGGTGGCGCTGCAGACGTCGAAGAGAAGGTGGTTGCTGTCTTCGCTGGAAGTTGCGGAACCCGCCACGGGTGGCGCTGTCGTCATAAAAAGGGAGCTTTTACGTTGGGTTGTTGTCCTCACTGCTCGAAAACGCTTCGTGGTGTTGTTGATGACACAAACACACGCGACGACACACCTGACGCCACCGTACCACGCTGTTGCACGCACTTTCACGTCGAGTTTTTACTGTTTATCTCTTTTTAAAAGCACTTTACGTCGCTGGAAAACGATAGTTTATGCTCCCTAGCATGTGTTTTACCACTTTTATAATGTTCTAACACGGTATTTCGATATTTATTCGCCACTGAAGTTCCCCATACAAAGTGTATGGGGACACTTTAAACTGAGTTTTAGCGCAGTAAATTGAAGTAAAACGATTTCCTTTTTCAATATTCGCTAAGAATGACACTCAATTCGCCCTTTTCGACTATTGTTCCGCTATTTATAAGCACTTTTGCACAATATTTTTGCAAAAAATACGGAGCGACACAAAGCACGTCTAAACTGCTGGCTTGACACAGGGATCACACAGGGATAACTGGCTTGTGGCCGCCAAGCGTTCATAGCGACGTGGCTTTTTGATCCTTCGATGTCGGCTCTTCCTATCATTGTAAAGCAAAATTTACCAAGCGTAGGATTGTTCACCCTTTCAAGGGAACGTGAGCTGGGTTTAGACCGTCGTGAGACAGGTTAGTTTTACCCTACTGGTGTGCATTGTTTGTCGCTATCTTAACGGAATTCCTGTGCAGTACGAGAGGAACCACAGGTACGGACCACTGGCTCAATACTAGTTCGAACGGACTATGGTATGACGCTACGTCCGCTGGATTATGCCTGAACGCCTCTAAGGTCGTATCCAATCCGAGCTGATAGCGCTTCTTATACCCATTAGGTGGTCGTAAGCTAGCGGGCCTAACAACCCTCCGAGAACCGTCCGTGCTGTCCATTGGCACACTGGCGTCTCATCCCCGCTTACTACTAGGCCGCAAAGGGCGGGTTCGCGCTGCACGTGTTAGTACCATACATGTTGGGAACACCGGTGGACGAGCTTGCCGACTGTGGATATCACTAGTTTCGACACCTACGACCGCCCGCAAACGACGGGACTACAGGCTGGGAGCTTCAAGTTGTAGAGATGCGTTCGCATCGATCCTCTCAGGCGACCCATGCTTGGTGGTTAGTGCTTGCGCGTGCGCGCCCCGTGTGTGCTGGAATTGGCCAACCAGTGCACATTGGTGGTGCGTACCGTGACTTGCACCATGTGACGAGAGTGTTGAAGAACACTGTGTGGTGACTCTATGCCTATGTGATGGGGTGCTTGTAACACACGACCGAACCGACGGCTCGTTGGATGGTCACGACAGTGTGGTGCAGGTGCGCCCATGTGTAACGAATACATTGAGTGCCGTTGGAGGTTAGCGGTTGGTTGGTTGCATGCTACAACTTCGCGTTGTACATGGGCTGGCCGCTGCGCTTCCTTCGGGTTGCCACTTGATGTTGATAGGGTTGATGTATTGTGTTCGTTGACTTTTGGTTCATTCCAAAAGTCTTCGGACTTAGATAATTTTACAAGTGTCGGCGCTCTCGGACCGAAAATAAGAAGACAACTAAGAAGAAAAAGAGAAAGAAGCTAATAGTGGAAAGTATTCTTCTTCAAAGAAGGAACAAAAATTTTACAAGTGTTGAAAAATTTCCTAAGTCCAAAAAATTTTCTAAGTCCAGAAAATTTTCTAAGTCCCACAAAATGGAACTTGATGAAGAAGATACAGAAGTTGAAAATTTTTCTAAGTCCAAAAAATTTTCTAAGTCCAGAAAATTTTCTAAGTCCAAAGTGTTGGAGCAATTTCCAAAGGCCCATAGGTTGCACTGAATTTTCCTAAGTTGGCCACAAGTACCCATGAGGTATCGAGAAGGTTCACCCGAAGGACATAATATGTCCCAAAGTACCGATAGAGCACCCACAAAGAGCACCCAATTGGCCTAAGTTGGCCAAAAGTACCGATAGAGTACCCACAAGTAGCACTGAGTTGGCCTAAGTTGGCCAAAAGTACCGATAGAGTACCCACAAATAGCACCGAATGGGCCTAAGTTGGCCAAAAGTACCGATAGAGTACCCACAAGAAGCACTGAGTTGGCCTAAGTTGGCCAAAAGTACCGATAGAGTACCCACAAATAGCACCCAGTTGGCCTAAGTTGGCCAAAAGTACCGATAGAGCACCCAAAAGTAGCACCCAATTGGCCTATGTTGGCCAAAAGTACCGATAGAGTACCCACAAATAGCACCCAGTTGGCCTAAGTTGGCCAAAAGTACCGATAGAGCACCCACAAGTAGCACCCAATTGGCCTATGTTGGCCAAAAGTACCGATAGAGTACCCACAAATAGCACCGAATGGGCCTAAGTTGGCCAAAAGTACCGATAGAGTACCCACAAATAGCACCGCGTTGGCCTAAGTTGGCCAAAAGTACCGATAGAGTACCCACAAGTAGCACTGAGTTGGCCTAAGTTGGCCAAAAGTACTGATAGAGTACCCACAAATAGCACCGAATGGGCCTAACATGGCCAAAAGTACCGATAGAGTACCCACAAATAGCACCGAATGGGCCTAACATGGCCAAAAGTACCGATAGAGCACCCACATATAGCACCCCATTGGCCTAAGTTGGCCAAAAGTACCGATAGAGTACCCACAAAGAGCACCCAATTGGCCTAAGTTGGCCAAAAGTACCGCCAAGTAGCACCATAGAGGCCCGAGTAGAGCGAAATGTGGGCCAAATTGAACATTTGAAAATTTTTACAAGTCCAGAAAATTTTCTAAGTCCAGAAAATTTTCTAAGTCCAAAGAGTTGGACAAATTTCCTTAGGCCCAAAAGTTGCACTGAATGTTCCTAAGTTGGCCATCAGTACCCATGAAGTATAGCGAAGGTTCACCCGAAAGACACAATACGCCCTAAAGTACCCACAGAGTACCCACAAGTTGCACCCAATTGGCCTAAGTTGGCCAGAAGTACCGACAAGTACCACCATAGAAGCCCGAGTAGAGCGAAATGTGGGCCAAAGTACCGAGTAGTTGCCACAAATACCCAAATGGATACCAAAATGTGGTACCAAGTACCTAACTGTTGCAACAAATGCTAGCTTTCTGAGCAAAAGCTGTGGACCAATTTCGTAGAAGAACCGCCTAGGCGAAAAGGCAAAAATCGCCGAAGCTGGCCCGCTCGCAGAGCTCGCGGGCCAGGAGATACTCATAGGGCGATTTACTAGAGTGGGGAACTTGAGAATTTTTGTGTCCGAGACTTTGGGCAACTTCGCGGCCGCCCCCTTAAAGTAAAAGATTTTCTCTGGGTGCCTAAAATTCGCAATTCCCGCAAAGTCGGGAAGACGTTAAAGTTTTTGCCCAAAAAATGGCCATCGATTTAAGGTGATTTTCCAATAAGAAAATGCTTCCTATTTTGAATTTTTTCGAATATTTCCTAAACTAAGCGTCGGAGCACATGGCCGTGGAGGAACTTTTGGTAGCTTTTGGCAAGGGCTATCGGATGAAATAATAAGAAAGGCCATCAGAGCGATATTGGATTAATGCGGGCTCATAAACGCACCTGAGAAGTGAAAATTGGTACCTTGCACGCAGGATGCAAGAAATGCTTGAGTGTTAACCATCATCGGTACCAAGTACCTAGGTTATATCGAGTGCGTAGATGGAAGTCGGTACCAAAGGGAAACCTTCCTAGGCTAGGTGCACGCAAGTGAGTATGGATCGATCAGTAGAAAGATGGGAAGCCAAAGGAAACCTTCCTAGGCTAGGTGCACGCAAGTGAGTATGGATCGATCAGTAGAAAGATGGGAAGCCATAGGAAACCTTCCTAGGCTAGGTGCACGCAAGTGAGTATGGATCGATCAGTAGAAAGATGGGAAGCCCAAGGAAACCTTCCTAGGCTAGGTGCACGCAAGTGAGTATGGATCGATCAGTAGAAAGATGGGAAGCCCAAGGAAACCTTCCTAGGCTAGGTGCACGCAAGTGAGTATGGATCGATCAGTAGAAAGATGGGAAGCCATAGGAAACCTTCCTAGGCTAGGTGCACGCAAGTGAGTATGGATCGATCAGTAGAAAGATGGGAAGCCCAAGGAAACCTTCCTAGGCTAGGTGCACGCAAGTGAGTATGGATCGATCAGTAGAAAGATGGGAAGCCAAAGGAAACCTTCCTAGGCTAGGTGCACGCAAGTGAGTATGGATCGATCAGTAGAAAGATGGGAAGCCATAGGAAACCTTCCTAGGCTAGGTGCACGCAAGTGAGTATGGATCGATCAGTAGAAAGATGGGAAGCCAAAGGAAACCTTCCTAGGCTAGGTGCACGCAAGTGAGTATGGATCGATCAGTAGAAAGATGGGAAGCCATAGGAAACCTTCCTAGGCTAGGTGCACGCAAGTGAGTATGGATCGATCAGTAGAAAGATGGGAAGCCCAAGGAAACCTTCCTAGGCTAGGTGCACGCAAGTGAGTATGGATCGATCAGTAGAAAGATGGGAAGCCCAAGGAAACCTTCCTAGGCTAGGTGCACGCAAGTGAGTATGGATCGATCAGTAGAAAGATGGGAAGCCATAGGAAACCTTCCTAGGCTAGGTGCACGCAAGTGAGTATGGATCGATCAGTAGAAAGATGGGAAGCCATAGGAAACCTTCCTAGGCTAGGTGCACGCAAGTGAGTATGGATCGATCAGTAGAAAGATGGGAAGCCCAAGGAAACCTTCCTAGGCTAGGTGCACGCAAGTGAGTATGGATCGATCAGTAGAAAGATGGGAAGCCATAGGAAACCTTCCTAGGCTAGGTGCACGCAAGTGAGTATGGATCGATCAGTAGAAAGATGGGAAGCCCAAGGAAACCTTCCTAGGCTAGGTGCACGCAAGTGAGTATGGATCGATCAGTAGAAAGATGGGAAGCCCAAGGAAACCTTCCTAGGCTAGGTGCACGCAAGTGAGTATGGATCGATCAGTAGAAAGATGGGAAGCCCAAGGAAACCTTCCTAGGCTAGGTGCACGCAAGTGAGTATGGATCGATCAGTAGAAAGATGGGAAGCCCAAGGAAACCTTCCTAGGCTAGGTGCACGCAAGTGAGTATGGATCGATCAGTAGAAAGATGGGAAGCCATAGGAAACCTTCCTAGGCTAGGTGCACGCAAGTGAGTATGGATCGATCAGTAGAAAGATGGGAAGCCATAGGAAACCTTCCTAGGCTAGGTGCACGCAAGTGAGTATGGATCGATCAGTAGAAAGATGGGAAGCCATAGGAAACCTTCCTAGGCTAGGTGCACGCAAGTGAGTATGGATCGATCAGTAGAAAGATGGGAAGCCATAGGAAACCTTCCTAGGCTAGGTGCACGCAAGTGAGTATGGATCGATCAGTAGAAAGATGGGAAGCCATAGGAAACCTTCCTAGGCTAGGTGCACGCAAGTGAGTATGGATCGATCAGTAGAAAGATGGGAAGCCATAGGAAACCTTCCTAGGCTAGGTGCACGCAAGTGAGTATGGATCGATCAGTAGAAAGATGGGAAGCCATAGGAAACCTTCCTAGGCTAGGTGCACGCAAGTGAGTATGGATCGATCAGTAGAAAGATGGGAAGCCATAGGAAACCTTCCTAGGCTAGGTGCACGCAAGTGAGTATGGATCGATCAGTAGAAAGATGGGAAGCCCAAGGAAACCTTCCTAGGCTAGGTGCACGCAAGTGAGTATGGATCGATCAGTAGAAAGATGGGAAGCCCAAGGAAACCTTCCTAGGCTAGGTGCACGCAAGTGAGTATGGATCGATCAGTAGAAAGATGGGAAGCCATAGGAAACCTTCCTAGGCTAGGTGCACGCAAGTGAGTATGGATCGATCAGTAGAAAGATGGGAAGCCATAGGAAACCTTCCTAGGCTAGGTGCACGCAAGTGAGTATGGATCGATCAGTAGAAAGATGGGAAGCCCAAGGAAACCTTCCTAGGCTAGGTGCACGCAAGTGAGTATGGATCGATCAGTAGAAAGATGGGAAGCCCAAGGAAACCTTCCTAGGCTAGGTGCACGCAAGTGAGTATGGATCGATCAGTAGAAAGATGGGAAGCCATAGGAAACCTTCCTAGGCTAGGTGCACGCAAGTGAGTATGGATCGATCAGTAGAAAGATGGGAAGCCATAGGAAACCTTCCTAGGCTAGGTGCACGCAAGTGAGTATGGATCGATCAGTAGAAAGATGGGAAGCCATAGGAAACCTTCCTAGGCTAGGTGCACGCAAGTGAGTATGGATCGATCAGTAGAAAGATGGGAAGCCATAGGAAACCTTCCTAGGCTAGGTGCACGCAAGTGAGTATGGATCGATCAGTAGAAAGATGGGAAGCCATAGGAAACCTTCCTAGGCTAGGTGCACGCAAGTGAGTATGGATCGATCAGTAGAAAGATGGGAAGCCATAGGAAACCTTCCTAGGCTAGGTGCACGCAAGTGAGTATGGATCGATCAGTAGAAAGATGGGAAGCCCAAGGAAACCTTCCTAGGCTAGGTGCACGCAAGTGAGTATGGATCGATCAGTAGAAAGATGGGAAGCCCAAGGAAACCTTCCTAGGCTAGGTGCACGCAAGTGAGTATGGATCGATCAGTAGAAAGATGGGAAGCCATAGGAAACCTTCCTAGGCTAGGTGCACGCAAGTGAGTATGGATCGATCAGTAGAAAGATGGGAAGCCATAGGAAACCTTCCTAGGCTAGGTGCACGCAAGTGAGTATGGATCGATCAGTAGAAAGATGGGAAGCCCAAGGAAACCTTCCTAGGCTAGGTGCACGCAAGTGAGTATGGATCGATCAGTAGAAAGATGGGAAGCCATAGGAAACCTTCCTAGGCTAGGTGCACGCAAGTGAGTATGGATCGATCAGTAGAAAGATGGGAAGCCATAGGAAACCTTCCTAGGCTAGGTGCACGCAAGTGAGTATGGATCGATCAGTAGAAAGATGGGAAGCCATAGGAAACCTTCCTAGGCTAGGTGCACGCAAGTGAGTATGGATCGATCAGTAGAAAGATGGGAAGCCATAGGAAACCTTCCTAGGCTAGGTGCACGCAAGTGAGTATGGATCGATCAGTAGAAAGATGGGAAGCCATAGGAAACCTTCCTAGGCTAGGTGCACGCAAGTGAGTATGGATCGATCAGTAGAAAGATGGGAAGCCATAGGAAACCTTCCTAGGCTAGGTGCACGCAAGTGAGTATGGATCGATCAGTAGAAAGATGGGAAGCCCAAGGAAACCTTCCTAGGCTAGGTGCACGCAAGTGAGTATGGATCGATCAGTAGAAAGATGGGAAGCCATAGGAAACCTTCCTAGGCTAGGTGCACGCAAGTGAGTATGGATCGATCAGTAGAAAGATGGGAAGCCATAGGAAACCTTCCTAGGCTAGGTGCACGCAAGTGAGTATGGATCGATCAGTAGAAAGATGGGAAGCCCAAGGAAACCTTCCTAGGCTAGGTGCACGCAAGTGAGTATGGATCGATCAGTAGAAAGATGGGAAGCCATAGGAAACCTTCCTAGGCTAGGTGCACGCAAGTGAGTATGGATCGATCAGTAGAAAGATGGGAAGCCCAAGGAAACCTTCCTAGGCTAGGTGCACGCAAGTGAGTATGGATCGATCAGTAGAAAGATGGGAAGCCATAGGAAACCTTCCTAGGCTAGGTGCACGCAAGTGAGTATGGATCGATCAGTAGAAAGTGGGAAGCCCAGTACCAAATGCCCTAGTGAAGACCGTAAACGAATATCATGAACCGAGAAGTAGCAACGAATGCCTGAAAAAGTACCAAGTCCACGGTATAGAGTAACGAGAGTTAACCGCCGTGATGTATGCAATGAGGGCAGCCATTGCATGGGTTCTGGACTTGGTTCGCGAATAACTTTTTTGCTAGACATCGGACAAAGTTGACGTGGAAGAACGAAATGTAGCATTTGGTGCCACCTATCCAAAACTTTTTCAAGATTGAAGATCCGATCGATACAGCCTGAGTTATAGGCAAAAGTTGGTGCAAAATTGAGCATTTTTAATGGTGAAAAATCGGTACTCCTCGAATAGCTCCTGTTGGAAGCATCGGACCACATGGTCGTGGAGGAACATATTGTAGCGTGCGGTGTCAAGTATCGACACCCAAAACCGCATGTCCGATGGACGGAAAATGACCAAGTTATAGTGAAAACTTGGTTGCACCAAATTCCCGAAGAAGTGCAACGAGAAGGTGAATGCGCAGGTTGTTCGTCGAATAGCTCCGGCCACAGACATGGTAGCGATTAGTGGTGCATGGAAGAAATCTAGCCACAAGTGCCATCTACCCATGGCCAGAAAAAAGTGTGGCCATATCTTGGATACCGGCGGAGCTATGGGGCAAATATGGGCCAAAAATGGTGCAAGTTGGACCAAAAATCCGACCAAGTGCGCGAGGCGCTTTCGTGAATAGCTCCGGCCACAGACATGGTAGCGATTAGTGGTGCATGGAAGAAATCTAGCCACAAGTGCCATCTACCCATGGCCAGAAGAAAGTGTGGCCATATCTTGGATACCGGCGGAGCTATGGGGCAAATACGGGCCAAAAATGGTGCCAGGTGGACCAAAAATCCGACCAAGTGCGCGAGGCGCTTTCGTGAATAGCTCCGGCCACAGACATGGTAGCGATTAGTGGTGCATGGAAGAAATCTAGCCACAAGTGCCATCTACCCATGGCCAGAAGAAAGTGTGGCCATATCTTGGATACCGGCGGAGCTATGGGGCAAATATGGGCCAAAAATGGTGCAAGTTGGACCAAAAATCCGAAAAAGTACCTAGGTAAATGCGATGGTTGTTCGTCGAATAGCTCCGGCCAGAGACATGGCAGCGATTAGTGGTGCATGGAAGAAATCTAGCCACAAGTGCCATCTACCCATGGCCAGAAGAAAGTGTGGCCATATCTTGGATACCGGCGGAGCTATGGGGCAAATATGGGCCAAAAATGGTGCAAGTTGGACCAAAAATCCGACCAAGTGCGCGAGGCGCTTTCGTGAATAGCTCCGGCCACAGACATGGTAGCGATTAGTGGTGCATGGAAGAAATCTAGCCACAAGTGCCATCTACCCATGGCCAGAAGAAAGTGTGGCCATATCTTGGATACCGGCGGAGCTATGGGGCAAATATGGGCCAAAAATGGGTAAAATTGTACGGTCCAAAGCCAAGGGTAAATTTTTTTATTCCTCTAATAACTTCTAGCACAGACATTGAATCGGTTGGTGATGTATGGATGAAATGTAGCAAACAGTTGGAACTACCCATAAAATCTTAAAGATTGACGATCCAATGTATAGAACCGGAGTAATGTGCGATACTTGGTGAAAAATCGAGTGAAAAATTAGCTATAAACTGTTTTTGGCCCATAACTCGAATACTAGACATCGGAAGGGGGGGTCGTAGAACGATTTTTTGTTGCCCTATCGATTCCCTATCGAACGAGCAAAAGTTGTTTTTTTGACCAAAAAGGACCCCTACTCTAGTAAAATTGGCCTGATTTTACTAGTCCCCGGTACCCGTACAGGCAAAATGAGCAAAATGCTCAAGTATGAATGGTTTTTGGCCCATAACTCGAATACTAGACGTCGCAGGGGGGTGTCATGGAACAATTTTTGGTAGCCCTTGAAATTATCTATCGAATGACATATACTTGATTTTTGGCCAAAAAGTTCCCTAGACTAGTAAAAATCGCATCATTTTACTAGAGTCGGGTACCCTGGACGAAAAACCGCTATAATTGCGGTTTTTGGCTAATAACTCGAATACTAGACGTCGCAGGGGGGTGTCGTGGAACAATTTTTGGTAGCCCTTGAAATTATCTATCGAATGACATATACTTGATTTTTGGCCAAAAAGTTCCCTAGACTAGTAAAAATCGCATCATTTTACTAGAGTCGGGTACCCTGGACGAAAAACCGCTATAATTGCGGTTTTTGGCTAATAACTCGAATACTAGACGTCGCAGGGGGGTGTCGTGGAACAATTTTTGGTAGCCCTTGAAATTATCTATCGAATGACATATACTTGATTTTTGGCCAAAAAGTTCCCTAGACTAGTAAAAATCGCATCATTTTACTAGAGTCGGGTACCCTGGACGAAAAACCGCTTAAGTTGCGGTTTTTGGCTAATAACTCGAATACTAGACGTCGCAGGGGGGTGTCGTGGAACAATTTTTGGTAGCCCTTGAAATTATCTATCGAATGACATATACTTGATTTTTTGACCAAAAAGTTCCTAGACTAGTAAAAATCGCATCATTTTACTAGAGTCGGGTACCCTGTACGAAAAACCGCTATAGTTGCGGTTTTTGGCCAATAACTCGAATACTAGACGTCGGAGGGGGGTGCCGTAGAACAATTTTTTGTAGCCCTTGAAATTACCTTTCGAATGATATATAGTGGTTTTTTGGTCAAACAGTGACCCCGAGACTAGTAACCCTCCATACACAAAACCGCCTAAAAAGTTTTGGTTTTGCAAAATTTTGAAAAGTGCGTCAAAAAAATTTTTTCAAAAAGTACCAAATCGTGATCAGAACTCACTATAGACCATAAAAAGTGAAATCCGATGGTCATTTGCAACACTTGGTCAATCGAGAAAAATTTCACTTTTTTACTAGAGTCGGGTACCCTGAACGAAAAATCGCTCAAGTGATGGTTTTTGGCCAATAACTCGAATACTAGACGTCGGAGGGGGGTGCCGTAGAACAATTTTTTGTAGCCCTTGAAATTACCTTTCGAATGATATATAGTGGTTTTTTGGTCAAACAGTGACCCCGAGACTAGTAACCCTCCATACACAAAACCGCCTACAAAAACTTTGTTTTGAAAAATTTTGAAAAGTTCAAAAAATTTTTTTTTTCAAAAACTACTAAAACGTGATAAGAACTTACTATAGACCATGAAAAGTGATATCCGATGATAATTTGCAAAAGTTGGTAACTAGTAAAAAATTTCACTTTTTTACTAGAGTCGGTGCAACGAGAAAAAAAAAGTCCGTGATGGAGAAAAATGGCACGTTTTCCACGCCTGTACGCTTTCGTTTTCTATATAGGGGGTAGGTGAGCCAGAAGCATGAATTTGACTGAGTACGTATCTTTATGAATTGGGCCCTTCTAAATCGATTGAGACTACCCCCAGGACGATCGGACGACTGCTTCTGGCTCAAAATGTGGTTTTTAGATTTTGATCGTCAATTATGAGAGAAAAAATCGATTAGAAGTAAAGATACGAAATGCTTGGTCTAAGTTGGGAAACGACTTCGGATATTTGTTGGACGTTGTCGTAGAAGGTCCGAGGACCAAGGAAAAGTGATTTCCAAGTGGATTTATGCACTATTAGTCGATGGTAAGATGTGAAATTAGTAGAACTTACCATACAGTTTGCGAAGTTGAAGCAATCGGTTGGTGAATATGGTACTGTCTGTCCAATTTGGTGGTTCGGAATGAGTGAAACGATGTTGATGATGGATAGACGTTCCGATTGCCCCCGATCGGGGAACATATAGTGGTCTTTAAGGTCCAAGTACCTATGTTTTGGTAAGCAGAACTGAGAGTTAAAGGATGAAAGTCGGCCATTCCTAATATCATCCTATCGGTGGTTCGCGAGTTGTTTGAGGACCGGAGCAGCTCGCGATGAAACGGTCCTAGGGTATTGGTTATCCATCCAAGGAAGAGTAAATGCGATCCTAGATGTGTGTCGTTGGCCGTTCTACCGGTATCGCCTATCGATGAGATATCGACGGGCATGCCTTACTCGAAAGTTGAATTCTAGGATCGATGGTCAAACAGACCTATGAGCGATAAACCAAACTGAACACGTATTGATGTCGGCTTTTCCTATCATTTGATGCCGCAGGTTGTTTAGGGACCGGAGCAACTTGCGGCCGAGACGGTCCCCGGGGGTTTCTTTCTCCAAGGAGTGGAAACTATTAAGCAAGAGTTGTAGCAAGATACGATCCTCTGATGTGTCGTTGGCCGTTCATGCGGTATCGCCTGTCGATGAGATATCGATGGGCATGCCTTACTCTACCGACCTTCTAATTGAGAGTATTAATCAGGGATCGATGGTCAAACAAGACCAATGAGCGATAAACCAAACTGAACACGTATTGATGTCGGCTTTTCCTATCATTTGATGCCGCAGGTTGTTTAGGGACCGGAGCAGCTTGCGGCCGAGACGGTCCCCGGGGGTTTCTTTCTCCAAGGAGAAGAAACGATTAAGCAAAAGTTGTAGCAAGATACGATCCTCTGATGTGTCGTTGGCCGTTCAAGCGGTATCGCCTGTCGATGAGATATCGATGGGCATGCCTTACTCTCCCGACTGGATTACTGAGAGTTTAATCAGGGATCGATGGTCAAACAGACCAATGAGCGATAAACCAAACTGAACACATATTGATGTCGGCATTTCCTATCATTTGTCGCAGGTTGTTTAGGGACCGGAGCAGCTTGCGACCGAGACGGTCCCCGGGGGTTTCTTTCTCTAAGGAGTGGAAACGATTAAGCAAAAGTCGTAGCAATAATCGATCACCTGATGTGTCGTTGGCCGTTCTTGCGGTATCGCCTGTCGATGAGATATCGATGGGCATGCCTTACTCTCCTGACTGTTTAATTGAGAGTTATAATCAGGGATCGATGGTCAAAAAGACCTATGAGCGATAAACCAAACTGAACACGTATTGATGTCGGCATTTCCTATCATTTGTCGCAGGTTGTTTGGGGACCGGAGCAGCTTGCGACCGAGACGGTCCCTTCCCGAAAGATGGTGAACCGAGTCGTCTGGCGTAAAAACCGGACGACTCGAAAGGGCTTGACCCTTTCAAGTGAGCGATAATCACATTCTACGCTCAGTTCGACAGCTGCAAGGCAATCACTCGCTATGTTCAGAGCTAATACATGCAACATGCCGGCATTGTTTCCACCGACGCATGGATTCAAGACTGGTGCACTTATTAGTTAAACCGTTCGCCTCCGGGTGTTTCGAGTTCAAGTCTGGATGAGGATTGATCTTGCTGGTAATAGCTTGAGCCCCTGAATAAGGGGTCGAAGCGTACATCTTGAGACCATGTACAACATATTACCAAATCGGCACCATGGGTTCGGGTGCAAGTGATGTAACCGTGAAAGATGTTGAGCAGCCCAACATCGGTTTACACACGCATAATAGGAAGGCAGCGCTGTCGACTGGTCAGTCGTGTAAGAAGTGTGCATTATCGATCACAAATATATTGGTGATCTGTAGGTTGCGCATACACCATGCCCGGTGTAAAGTGCCGTGGTCCCCCCCGGGGGGCTGCATCAAACCGTTCGCCACGCGAACTACCCAATGGAACGAACTCGATGCATTTAATAAGAAGAAGAGATGATAATGAAACACGGTCGATTTAAGAGTTGAAAACGTTGAAATACCTATAAGCAAGTCTTAAGTTGGTGGTGACCGTTACGCCCCAACAAATTGGTGCCTTACCCTACACCAAAGAGCCATTCAACATGGTTCAAGTGAGCGATAATCACATTCTACGCTCAGTATGACAGCTGCAAGGCAATCACTCGCTAAGTTCAGAGCTAATACATGCAACACGCCGGCATTGTTTCCACCGACGCATGGATTCAAGACTGGTGCACTTATTAGTTAAACCGTTCGCCTGCGGGTGTTTCGAGTTCAAGTCTGGATGAGGATTGTTCTTGCTGGTAATAGCTTGAGCCCCTGAATAAGGGGCCGAAGCGTACATCTTGAGAGTAAATGTACAACATATTACCAAATCGGCACCGTGGGTTCTGGTGCAAGTGATGTAACCATGAAAGATGTTGAGCAGCCCAACATCGGTTTACACACGCATAAGGGGTTTATTGTTATCTGTAGGTTGCGCATACACCATACCCGGTGTAAAGTGCCGTGGTCCCCCAGGGGGCTGCATCAAAACGTTCGCCATGCGAACTACCCAATGGAACGAACTCGATGTATTGAAAGAGATGAACAATTAATAGCGAGAATAGGGGCCCGGAAGCAATTCCGCGGCCCTACGGTCGATTCAAGAGTTGAAACGTTGTACAATCGTGGATAGCACCTAGTGCTAATATGGTGAGAGATAATGTGTGAGGAAATTTAGTTTCCTAAAGTTTAGTTAGTGGTTTCCGTTGTGCCCTAACAAACTTAAAGTTGGTGGTGACCGTTACACCCCAACAAATTGGTGCCTTACCCAACACCAAAGAGCCATTCCATATGGTTCTAGAGAGAGAGAGTTGTGTGGAAATTTATTTCCCACTAAGCGAGTGTGTGTCTGTAGTGGAACGAATTCTGGTTGATCCTACCAGTAATATACGCTTGTCTCAAAGGTTAAGCCATGCATGTCTAAGTACAAACATAAATGAATGTGAAACCGCATAAGGCTCAGTATAACAGCTATAATTCACAAGATCATCCTACCACTAGTTACTTGGATAACTGTGGAAAATCCAGAGCTAATACATGCAACATGCCGGGACTGTTGCCCTCGCGGGTAGCTGAACTGGTGCACTTATTAGTTAAACCAATCGCCTCCGGGCGGCTTGAGTTGAAGTCTGGATAAGGACGCAGATCGTATGGTCGCTTGTCGACTGACGACAGATCTTTCAAATGTCTGCCCTATCAACTATTGATGGTAGTGTAGAGGACTACCATGGTTGCGACGGGTAACGGGGAATCAGGGTTCGATTCCGGAGAGGGAGCCTGAGAAATGGCTACCACATCCAAGGAAGGCAGCAGGCGCGTAAATTACCCAATCCCAGTACGGGGAGGTAGTGACGAGAAATAACAATATGGACCTCTCTAACGATGGTCCATAATTGGAATGAGTTGAGTATAAATCCTTCAACAAGGATCAAGTGGAGGGCAAGTCTGGTGCCAGCAGCCGCGGTAATTCCAGCTCCACTAGCGTATATTAAAGTTGTTGCGGTTAAAACGTTCGAAGTTGATTGCCCGTCCAGACACGTGACCGCCACGGGCGCCCGGTTACACGCCGGGGCCGTTCGTGCGCGCGCTCACGGCTGCGACTCACAATGGTGTACTTGGGCGTTACTCTGTGAACGAGTACCGTGCTACCGGTTAACTCCGGCACGGGCTCCTCATGGTGCTCAAGATACTCACATTTACCTTGAACAAATTAGAGTGCTCAAAGCAGGCTAAGACAAAGCGTCCGGCCCCCCCGTGGGGTTGGCGTTGGCCGAGAATAATCTTGCATGGAATAATGGAATATGACCTCGGTTTATACGATTTCGTTGGTTTGTCAGAAACCTAGAGGTAATGATTAACAGAAGTAGTTGGGGGCATTGGTATTACGGCGCGAGAGGTGAAATTCGTAGACCGTCGTAGGACCAACTGAAGCGAAAGCGTTTGCCATGGATGCTTTCTTTAATCAAGAACGAAAGTTAGAGGATCGAAGGCGATTAGATACCGCCCTAGTTCTAACCGTAAACGATGCCAATTAGCAATTGGGAGACGCTACCCCTATTCGGTGCTCTCAGTCGCTTCCGGGAAACCAAAATCGGGTTCCGGGGGAAGTATGGTTGCAAAGTTGAAACTTAAAGGAATTGACGGAAGGGCACCACAAGAAGTGGAGCTTGCGGCTTAATTTGACTCAACACGGGAAAATTTACCAGGTCCAAACTTATCGAGGTAAGACAGATTGATAGCTCTTTCTCAAATTTAAGGGTAGTGGTGCATGGCCGTTCTTAGTTCGTGGAATGATTTGTCTGGTTAATTCCGATAACGAACGTGACTCAAACATGCTAACTAGAACGCTGTCAGCAGTGCGCCTCCGGGCGCACCTGACGTTACAGCCGGGCGGCGCCTTCACGGGCGGTCGTCGGCTACGTTTGCCCTGCTTAGCGGGACAACTTGTGTTTAGCAAGCTGAGAATGAGCGATAACAGGTCCGTGATGCCCTTAGATGTTCTGGGCTGCACGCGTGCTACAATGTGGGTCGCAGCGTGTTCTCGCCAATAGGCGCCCCCATTCCGAGAGGAACGGGAAATCACTAAAATGCCCATCTAGTCGGGATTGGGGACTGCAACGGTCCCCATGAACCTGGAATTTCTAGTAAGCACTAGTCATTAGCTAGTGCTGATTACGTCCCTGCCCTTTGTACACACCGCCCGTCGCTACTACCGATGGATTATTTAGTGAGGTTTCTGGAGGCTTACCTTCCGCGGTTCCTTCGTGAGCTGCAGCTGGCATGGCTGAAGTTGACCGAACTTGATGATTTAGAGGAAGTAAAAGTCGTAACAAGGTTTCCGTAGGTGAACCTGCGGAAGGATCATTACTGATGATCGTCCGCGAGTGACCAACCATGGGCTGCCTTCGGTGTAGCTCGGTCGCTCGCTTGCTATGTGTCAGAATTTGTTGAAAGCCAACTCGTTCGTTGTACACTTTGATGGGTGACCATCACTGTGTCTCCGTGCCGAGCTAGATCTCCCCTAGCCGTAAGGCACTTGAACGCCCCTTCGACGACGAGTTGCATGTGTGTGGTATGTGTCAGAATCTGGTGAAGCTTTCTGCATGTGATGTGCCTTGTGTGGATCCGTGGCCATTGCATTGTGTCTGGTGCTTAGATACCCAGACACTTAGAACGCTTGCGCGGAAAGCAAACTCGATCGTTGTACACTTTGATGGGTGACCATCACTGTGTCTCCGTGCCGTGCTAGATCCCCCCTAGCCGTAAGGCACTTTGAACGCCCCTTCGACGACGAGTTACAAGAGTGTGGTATGTGTCAGAATCTGGTGAAGCTTTCTGCATGTGATGTGCCTTGTGTGGATCCGTGGCCATTGCATTGTGTCTGGTGTGTAGGTACCCAGACACTTAGAACGCTTGCGCGGAAAGCAAACTCGATCGTTGTACACTTTGATGGGCGACCATCACTGTGTCTCCGTGCCGTGCTAGATCTCCCCTAGCCGTAAGGCACTTTGAACGCCCCTTCGACGACGAGTTACAAGAGTGTGGTATGTGTCATAATCTGGTGAAGCTTTCTGCATGTGATGTGCCTTGTGTGGATCCGTGGCCATTGCATTGTGTCTGGTGTGTAGGTACCCAGACACTTAAGCAAACTCGATCGTTGTACACTGTGATGGGCGAGCATCACTGTGTCTCCGTGCCGTGTAAGAGCTCCCCTGGCCATCAGGCACTTGAAAGGTCCTTCGACGACGAGTTACAATAGTGGTGTGTTAGATACGTCAGGTGATGGTATCTACTGTTGTGCAATACGTATCCGGCCACGGCACGGAACGAACGGGAACTGTGGTGCAGACATACAAAGAGTTAAGCCTATTAGTCATTAACTCTAAGGACGGGGCCATGGGGCGGTACGCAAAGGATACGGATGAGCGAGTATGCAGGCCCAATACTCAATAGCTCGATCCGATCCAAGCACATGAGTTGACTGCGGCGCCAGGTTAACCAATGTGCTAGATTCTATTTGGCCAGTAGAATCTTGTGTCTTATGCGATTTGATACCAAGACACCAGAACGAAAGTTAGTTGAAGAGTTATTAAACTCTTATGAAGTATGGTTGTGCAATCACAACTTATGACTTTAACCTATAAAGTGGATATGGACTTGCAATTATAACATGGAATCTCTACACACCCCATGAGCTCGATCCAATCCACGCACACGAGTTGCCTGAGTAGCGACAGGTATACCGATGTGCAATACGTATCCGGCCACGGCACGGAACGAACGGGAACTGTGGTGCAGACATACAAAGAGTTAAGCCTACTAGTCATTAACTCTAAGGACGGGGCCATGGGGCGGTACGCAAAGGATACGGATGAGCGAGTATGCAGGCCCAATACTCAATAGCTCGATCCGATCCAAGCACATGAGTTGACTGCGGCGCCAGGTTAACCAATGTGCTAGATTCTATTTGGCCAGTAGAATCTTGTGTCTTACGCGATTTGATACCAAGACACCAGAACGAAAGTTAGTTGAAGAGTGATTAAACTCTTATGAAGAATGGTTGTGCAATCACAACTTATGACTTTAACCTATAAAGTGGATATGGACTATCAATTATAACATGGGGCACACACCATGTTCTCGATCCAATCCACGCACACGAGTTGCCTGAGTAGCGACAGGTATACCGATGTGCAATACGTATCCGGCCATAGGCACGGAACGAACAGGAACTGTGGTGCAGACATACAAGGGCCATGGGGCGGTACGCAAAGGATACGGATGAGCGAGTATGCAGGCCCAATACTCAATAGCTCGATCCGATCCAAGCACATGAGTTGACTGCGGCGTCAGGTTTACCGATGTGCAATACGTATCCGGCCATAGGCACGGAACGAACAGGAACTGTGGTGCAGACATACAAGGGCCATGGGGCGGTACGCAAAGGATACGGATGAGCGAGTATGCAGGCCCAATACTCAATAGCTCGATCCGATCCAAGCACATGAGTTGACTGCGGCGCCAGGTTAACCGATGTGCTAAGAGAGTTGTTCCTGGGCCTTCAAAGTGACTTCAAAACTATCTTAGCGAATGGTGGCCATGGGCGTAGACATGAGCCACAAGTCACAAGGCCTGGGACTATTGGGTAATAAAGACAACTTAGTCAGAAAGTTAGTCTTTGGACGTACCACCGGGATTGTGTTACATTGGGAACCTTACTATAAAACCCTAGGCAGGGGATCACTCGGCTCATGGATCGATGAAGACCGCAGCTAAACGCGCGTCACAATGTGAACTGCAGGACACATGAACACCGATAAGTTGAACGCATATTGCGCGTCGGACGATTAAACCCGGCCGATGCACACATTCTTGAGTGCCTATCAATTCCTTGATATACAACAAACCAAACTTCAGGGTGGAGCGTGCCACAATAGAACACTATGGCGAGCAGCCCGTCTAGTGTCGTGGGGGAAACACGCTTCCACACTGTGCATAATGGCGTGCTCGGGACCTTTGTTGGGACCGCAGGGCGCTGAAAGTAAAGGGGTGAACCGCATAAATCGCACGCACGTAAACGCGCACACACACAAATAGAGTGAGACGTATCGTAGGATACCGCTAAGAGTACGTTGTGAAACATGGGGAAATTCAATCGAAAACCTCTTTGATGTCCAAGATTTCGTTGACCGTATCCGTCGTAATACTGGATCAACGTGCTTGGGGGAAAACGTCAAAGGGTTTTATAATAGTGGTGCATGATTAACCCATCGATGCCCGAGGGGAACATGTTGTCCAATACAATAGTGGTGCAGTTGGCTCGACATGCTCGGGGGGAGACATCGTGGGTCCAAGTCGACCAAGTCGACCGGGAGTTGTTGTTGAGAGATCGAATCAAAACGATGCCGAGCGGAACTCGTTGTCCTTATTGGAGTGATATTCGGACAACGTGCTCGGGGGGGCCATCGTTGATTCAAAAATGACCGTAAATTGCCCAATCCGTGTGTGTGTGTGTGTGTGAAGTGTTGTTGCGTATATATCGGTTCGCTATGCCCCGGGTTCGAAACGAATGGAATGTGACTGATTTTGTTGTAGGCCTCAAGTGATGTGAGACAACCCCCAGAATTTAAGCATATTAATAAGGGGAGGAGAAGAAACCAACCGGGATTCCCTGAGTAGCTGCGAGCGAAACGGGAGAAGCTCAGCACGTAGGGACGGTGTGTAACTGCACCTGTCCGATTCCGTGTACTGGAACGACCATTATCTACTATGCACGGTGCAAACAGTTCAAGTTCAACTTGAAGGTGGCTCATCTACCCAGAGAGGGTGATAGGCCCGTAGAACGGCACT
>NW_026045146.1:932500-955000 GCF_943734845.2 Anopheles funestus
TTGCAGGGACCAAGACGACAAGGTCATCAGCGTAGCCAATAACCTCGGCCCCCTCAGGCAACTGGACACCCAGGACCCCGTCGTACAGCACGTTCCAAAGCGTGGGTCCCAAAATGGAACCCTGTGGAACGCCCGCACTGATATTCCGCTCGACAGGGCCCTCGCTGGTGTCGATAACCAGCCGCCGGTCCTCGAAATAGCTCCTCAGTATCTGCTGCAGCGATGACGGTACCCCCTTGTCCCTCAGCGCGTTGGCGATGGCTTGCCAGGGCGCAGAGTTAAAGGCGTTGCGGATATCAAGTGCCACCACCATCAGGCAGCGCTTGTCTCGGGCGTTGGTGCGGCGAAAGGACATGGCCGTCCTGCCCGCTTCGACAACGCGCTGGATCGCACTGATGGTGGATCTGCCTCGCCGGAAACCGTACTGCCCGTCCGACAGCCGTTCCGCATCCGGTTCCTCCAGGAACTCGTTGAGGCGGTTAAGAATTAGGCGCTCCAACACCTTGCCGAGTGCGTCGAGCATGCACAGCGGCCGGTAGGAGGAGCTTTCCCCGGGAGGCTTGCCAGGCTTTGGCAGCAGTACCAGTCGTTGCCTCTTCCAGGGCGCTGGAAACGCACCCCGGTCCAGGCAGTCCTGGTACAAACGGACGAAAACCTCCGGGTACTTCCTAATGGCCGTCTTAACCGCCGCGTTGGGGATACCGTCCAGTCCAGGCGCTTTCCGGTTCGCCATCGATCCCACGATGGACAACAGCTCGCCCACGGTGACAGGGGTCAACGAAGAACTCCGCTCCTCGGTGTCGACGCTCGATGATTCAGCGTCCGGCCAGTCAACAGGCGGATGTGTCGGGAACAGATCGTTGGCTATCCGCTCCAACACGACACGGTCAGTCTCAGGTGGCACGAAGCAGCCACGAAGACGAGACATGACCACCCGATAACCGGCCCCAAACTCGTTGGTTTCCGCCTGTTGAATCAGCTCATCGAGCTGCGCTCGCTTGCTGGCCCGGACAGCCTTCTCGACAGCTCTCCTCGCCGACCGATGATGTGCAGCCACAATGCTGCGCTCCTGCAGGTCGGTGGTACGAAGCATCCGCTCATGCACGGTCGAACACTCCTCCCGAAGACGCAAGATCTCCGGAGTCCACCAGAAGAGGTCTCGATGGGGGTCACGATGCGACATGGTGACGCGCTCCATCGTGTCGTCGCATGCATCTAGCATGGCGTCGACCATCCCCTCCTGGCTGACGGCTCGTTCCGGAAAACCGGCCGTCTGGAGTGCGGCTGCGAATGCCTCCACCGAAAACTGCGTCGTCTTCCATCTACGGCCAGCGTGCCGAAACGTGGTAGACGACGAAGAGGACCCCTGTCCCCGCTGGCGATGCTGCTGCTGTTGTCGCTGCTGCCTCCCGTTCAGGTGACGATGCTGCTGCTGCAGGTGCTGCTGCTGCTGGTGCTGCTGCTGCTGGTGCTGCTGCTGTTGTCGTCGCTGCTGGTCAAGAGTTGGAGGCCCCACGGTGAAGAAAATGTACCGGTGGTCCGACGCCGTATAGTGGCACGAAGTGGTGTTCGCTGCCACCTCCCAAGTGTCTGGACGAGCAATGGATGCGCTCGCGAAAGACACATCCACGACACTGGGAGTGGCGACTCCGTTGCCCACGAACGTCGGGACCGATCCTTGGTTCAGGACCACAAGCCCAAGCTGCCGAATTGTATCGAGCAGCTCTTCACCGCGCCGGGTGGTACGTTGGCTACCCCACTCCTCATTCCAGGCGTTGAAATCGCCTGCCAGGACGATGCGAGGGTGGGGTTGGGCCTCCAACTCCACCGCCTCCAGAAGTTGCTCGAACTCGCCGGCGTTGAGACGTGGAGGGGCGTAACAGCTGATGAAGACCACCCCTCCAATCTGCGCAGCAGCCAACCCGGGCATGGCACAGCGCCAGACCCGCTGGATCGGAAGGTGGCCGGTCGCCACCACAGCTGCTCTCCCCGACGAATCCACCGTCCAGTTTCCGCTGCCCTCTGGAGGTCGGTACACCTCTGACAGCAGCAGCACGTCGACCCGCTTAGTGCGGGCTGTTTGCAGGGCCAGATCCTGAGCAGTGCGTCCACCACCCAGGTTGACCTGCATCACCCTCACTACACCCGACACTGTTGACCTTGTCGGCACGATGAGTGGCCCACTCGATGGGGCCCCTGGCAGACAATGCACTTAGCTGCCGACGTGCACTGACTAACGCGGTGGCCTACCTCGCCACACTGCAAACACTGACCCGTCCGGTCAGTTGAAGAACGGCAGTCCCGCGCCAGGTGCCCCATCAGCAGGCAACGGAAGCAGCGCTGACGGTCGAGCGGCTTCTTCGGCACTTCGCGGATGCCGCTGACACATTGGCAGAGTGTCAACTTCTGACCAATGAGACTCCGTGCCTTGGCCAGTGGGAGTCGAACACGCGCTCGCTTTGTGCCATCACGGAGCTCCCAAAGCTCGACGTGAGTGATGCCAGCCGCTGACCCCAGCTTCTCCTCAATGGCAAGCTTCACGTCACTCTCTTTGGCCAGAGAGTCGACGTTGGTGATGAGAAGCTCACCCATCTCCGTCACCACTCGTGCCTCGCCATCCTCACCTAGCGCTAGCTGGATCCGGCGAGCCAGCTCCGCGCTATCGACGTTCTTCCGCAACGGTACAAGCAGATGACCTTGCACGGTCCGGCGCCCCATGCCGATGTCTGCCCTGACGTCCTGCAGCACCTGAGATGTACGCAGCTTCACGTACATCTCTGTCCAGGTTTTGTCCGAACCTGGGACCACCGCAATGCGGTCAGGACGCGGAGGACGCCCCTTAGACTGGGCACGATGCTGCTGATGTTGTTGCTGCTGACTCTGCTGCTGCTGCTGGCGCATCTGAGGTGGCCGGTACGGCTGGCCCACCTGCTGCGGTTGCTGCTGCTGCTGAGTCGAACGTTGCGATCGGCTCTTCCGACCGCTCACGACCGTAGCCCAGGACATCTGCTGCTGTTGCCGCTGCTGCTGACGTTGCGGTTGCTGCTGCTGCTGCTGCTGCTGGCCATTAGCCGACACTGCGACCGTCCGTCGCTGCGGCTGTGGCTGGCTGCGCTGCTGCTGCTGCTGCTGCTGCTGCTGCTGCCGCTGTTGTTGTTGCTGCTGCCGCTGCTGCTGCTGCTGCCGCTGCTGCTGCTGCTGCTGCTGCTGCTGCTGCTGCAGTTGCGAAGCTTTCTTCGCACGGTTGCGCTGCTGCCGGCTGCGTTTTGTCCTGGCACTGCCCTGACCAACAGGCTGTGCCGAGGAATGAAGCGCCGTCAAGGAACGCATGCCCTCTTGAAGCGCTTCCAGCGTACACTTCAGGGCCACTTCACGTTCCCGGCTAAGTCGCAGCTCTTCCGTCAGCGACTCGATCTGTTTGGCGAAGTTCTCCAGCATCTTGTGCTGGAAAGCCAGCACCGACGCTTCGCCATCGTCGTGGGGAGCCACGGTTGAAGACATCTCCCCTGCCGCTACCACTGGCGGCACCACCGTCTGCTCGAGAAGAGAGGCGTCGGAAAATTCCGCATCGTCCTCCTCCTCGGAATTATCAGCCTCGGACGGAACCGCCACCGTTGGTCCGGCCGGCCGTGGTGTCTCCGGTAAAGGGGAAGGGGTATCGGACCGCTTCCGAGGCGTGGACGACGACCGCACCCCGGAACGAAGCACCCGCCCCTCCATTCTCCGTTCCTTTCACAAAAAACCGCCTGCACGAATCGTTCAGACGGAACAAGGGAATATTCCCTTCAACATCTGCCAAGGTAACGACCGTCCGTCGCTAGAGCCCCTTTGGCAGATTTCCCGTCCGCGGATCGCAAGAATAAAAAACTCCCACTTTTTTCTTTATTAAAAACAATTTCGCAAGAGAAAACCGCAAGAATAAGAATTTTTAATAAATTCCGCAAGAGATTCAAGAAAACACCAAAAAACGGGTTCGTCGCCTGCTGACGCGTTGAAGTCTCTCGTTTTGGCGTTCCCGGGGAAGGATTCGGAGCCAAAGAACCGTTCCCGGTCTCCTGCTAAGCGTTCCCGGTCTCCGGCTGCGCGTTCTCACTCTCTGACCGCTAAGCGCCGGAAAGGTATGCAATTCGCATCGAGTTTTATAGCACCGTAACGCTTCGTAACGCTGGTGTCCCGGCTAAGCGCTACCGCTACCGGTCACTGGTGGCGCTGCAGACGTCGAAGAGAAGGTGGTTGCTGTCTTCGCTGGAAGTTGCGGAACCCGCCACGGGTGGCGCTGTCGTCATAAAAAGGGAGCTTTTACGTTGGGTTGTTGTCCTCACTGCTCGAAAACGCTTCGTGGTGTTGTTGATGACACAAACACACGCGACGACACACCTGACGCCACCGTACCACGCTGTTGCACGCACTTTCACGTCGAGTTTTTACTGTTTATCTCTTTTTAAAAGCACTTTACGTCGCTGGAAAACGATAGTTTATGCTCCCTAGCATGTGTTTTACCACTTTTATAATGTTCTAACACGGTATTTCGATATTTATTCGCCACTGAAGTTCCCCATACAAAGTGTATGGGGACACTTTAAACTGAGTTTTAGCGCAGTAAATTGAAGTAAAACGATTTCCTTTTTCAATATTCGCTAAGAATGACACTCAATTCGCCCTTTTCGACTATTGTTCCGCTATTTATAAGCACTTTTGCACAATATTTTTGCAAAAAATACGGAGCGACACAAAGCACGTCTAAACTGCTGGCTTGACACAGGGATCACACAGGGATAACTGGCTTGTGGCCGCCAAGCGTTCATAGCGACGTGGCTTTTTGATCCTTCGATGTCGGCTCTTCCTATCATTGTAAAGCAAAATTTACCAAGCGTAGGATTGTTCACCCTTTCAAGGGAACGTGAGCTGGGTTTAGACCGTCGTGAGACAGGTTAGTTTTACCCTACTGGTGTGCATTGTTTGTCGCTATCTTAACGGAATTCCTGTGCAGTACGAGAGGAACCACAGGTACGGACCACTGGCTCAATACTAGTTCGAACGGACTATGGTATGACGCTACGTCCGCTGGATTATGCCTGAACGCCTCTAAGGTCGTATCCAATCCGAGCTGATAGCGCTTCTTATACCCATTAGGTGGTCGTAAGCTAGCGGGCCTAACAACCCTCCGAGAACCGTCCGTGCTGTCCATTGGCACACTGGCGTCTCATCCCCGCTTACTACTAGGCCGCAAAGGGCGGGTTCGCGCTGCACGTGTTAGTACCATACATGTTGGGAACACCGGTGGACGAGCTTGCCGACTGTGGATATCACTAGTTTCGACACCTACGACCGCCCGCAAACGACGGGACTACAGGCTGGGAGCTTCAAGTTGTAGAGATGCGTTCGCATCGATCCTCTCAGGCGACCCATGCTTGGTGGTTAGTGCTTGCGCGTGCGCGCCCCGTGTGTGCTGGAATTGGCCAACCAGTGCACATTGGTGGTGCGTACCGTGACTTGCACCATGTGACGAGAGTGTTGAAGAACACTGTGTGGTGACTCTATGCCTATGTGATGGGGTGCTTGTAACACACGACCGAACCGACGGCTCGTTGGATGGTCACGACAGTGTGGTGCAGGTGCGCCCATGTGTAACGAATACATTGAGTGCCGTTGGAGGTTAGCGGTTGGTTGGTTGCATGCTACAACTTCGCGTTGTACATGGGCTGGCCGCTGCGCTTCCTTCGGGTTGCCACTTGATGTTGATAGGGTTGATGTATTGTGTTCGTTGACTTTTGGTTCATTCCAAAAGTCTTCGGACTTAGATAATTTTACAAGTGTCGGCGCTCTCGGACCGAAAATAAGAAGACAACTAAGAAGAAAAAGAGAAAGAAGCTAATAGTGGAAAGTATTCTTCTTCAAAGAAGGAACAAAAATTTTACAAGTGTTGAAAAATTTCCTAAGTCCAAAAAATTTTCTAAGTCCAGAAAATTTTCTAAGTCCCACAAAATGGAACTTGATGAAGAAGATACAGAAGTTGAAAATTTTTCTAAGTCCAAAAAATTTTCTAAGTCCAGAAAATTTTCTAAGTCCAAAGTGTTGGAGCAATTTCCAAAGGCCCATAGGTTGCACTGAATTTTCCTAAGTTGGCCACAAGTACCCATGAGGTATCGAGAAGGTTCACCCGAAGGACATAATATGTCCCAAAGTACCGATAGAGCACCCACAAAGAGCACCCAATTGGCCTAAGTTGGCCAAAAGTACCGATAGAGTACCCACAAGTAGCACTGAGTTGGCCTAAGTTGGCCAAAAGTACCGATAGAGTACCCACAAATAGCACCGAATGGGCCTAAGTTGGCCAAAAGTACCGATAGAGTACCCACAAGAAGCACAGAGTTGGCCTAAGTTGGCCAAAAGTACCGATAGAGTACCCACAAATAGCACCCAGTTGGCCTAAGTTGGCCAAAAGTACCGATAGAGCACCCAAAAGTAGCACCCAATTGGCCTCTGTTGGCCAAAAGTACCGATAGAGTACCCACAAATAGCACCCAGTTGGCCTAAGTTGGCCAAAAGTACCGATAGAGCACCCACAAGTAGCACCCAATTGGCCTATGTTGGCCAAAAGTACCGATAGAGTACCCACAAATAGCACCGAATGGGCCTAAGTTGGCCAAAAGTACCGATAGAGTACCCACAAATAGCACCGCGTTGGCCTAAGTTGGCCAAAAGTACCGATAGAGTACCCACAAGTAGCACTGAGTTGGCCTAAGTTGGCCAAAAGTACTGATAGAGTACCCACAAATAGCACCGAATGGGCCTAACATGGCCAAAAGTACCGATAGAGTACCCACAAATAGCACCGAATGGGCCTAACATGGCCAAAAGTACCGATAGAGCACCCACATATAGCACCCCATTGGCCTAAGTTGGCCAAAAGTACCGATAGAGTACCCACAAAGAGCACCCAATTGGCCTAAGTTGGCCAAAAGTACCGCCAAGTAGCACCATAGAGGCCCGAGTAGAGCGAAATGTGGGCCAAATTGAACATTTGAAAATTTTTACAAGTCCAGAAAATTTTCTAAGTCCAGAAAATTTTCTAAGTCCAAAGAGTTGGACAAATTTCCTTAGGCCCAAAAGTTGCACTGAATGTTCCTAAGTTGGCCATCAGTACCCATGAAGTATAGCGAAGGTTCACCCGAAAGACACAATACGCCCTAAAGTACCCACAGAGTACCCACAAGTTGCACCCAATTGGCCTAAGTTGGCCAGAAGTACCGACAAGTACCACCATAGAAGCCCGAGTAGAGCGAAATGTGGGCCAAAGTACCGAGTAGTTGCCACAAATACCCAAATGGATACCAAAATGTGGTACCAAGTACCTAACTGTTGCAACAAATGCTAGCTTTCTGAGCAAAAGCTGTGGACCAATTTCGTAGAAGAACCGCCTAGGCGAAAAGGCAAAAATCGCCGAAGCTGGCCCGCTCGCAGAGCTCGCGGGCCAGGAGATACTCATAGGGCGATTTACTAGAGTGGGGAACTTGAGAATTTTTGTGTCCGAGACTTTGGGCAACTTCGCGGCCGCCCCCTTAAAGTAAAAGATTTTCTCTGGGTGCCTAAAATTCGCAATTCCCGCAAAGTCGGGAAGACGTTAAAGTTTTTGCCCAAAAAATGGCCATCGATTTAAGGTGATTTTCCAATAAGAAAATGCTTCCTATTTTGAATTTTTTCGAATATTTCCTAAACTAAGCGTCGGAGCACATGGCCGTGGAGGAACTTTTGGTAGCTTTTGGCAAGGGCTATCGGATGAAATAATAAGAAAGGCCATCAGAGCGATATTGGATTAATGCGGGCTCATAAACGCACCTGAGAAGTGAAAATTGGTACCTTGCACGCAGGATGCAAGAAATGCTTGAGTGTTAACCATCATCGGTACCAAGTACCTAGGTTATATCGAGTGCGTAGATGGAAGTCGGTACCAAAGGGAAACCTTCCTAGGCTAGGTGCACGCAAGTGAGTATGGATCGATCAGTAGAAAGATGGGAAGCCCAAGGAAACCTTCCTAGGCTAGGTGCACGCAAGTGAGTATGGATCGATCAGTAGAAAGATGGGAAGCCATAGGAAACCTTCCTAGGCTAGGTGCACGCAAGTGAGTATGGATCGATCAGTAGAAAGATGGGAAGCCATAGGAAACCTTCCTAGGCTAGGTGCACGCAAGTGAGTATGGATCGATCAGTAGAAAGATGGGAAGCCCAAGGAAACCTTCCTAGGCTAGGTGCACGCAAGTGAGTATGGATCGATCAGTAGAAAGATGGGAAGCCATAGGAAACCTTCCTAGGCTAGGTGCACGCAAGTGAGTATGGATCGATCAGTAGAAAGATGGGAAGCCCAAGGAAACCTTCCTAGGCTAGGTGCACGCAAGTGAGTATGGATCGATCAGTAGAAAGATGGGAAGCCATAGGAAACCTTCCTAGGCTAGGTGCACGCAAGTGAGTATGGATCGATCAGTAGAAAGATGGGAAGCCCAAGGAAACCTTCCTAGGCTAGGTGCACGCAAGTGAGTATGGATCGATCAGTAGAAAGATGGGAAGCCATAGGAAACCTTCCTAGGCTAGGTGCACGCAAGTGAGTATGGATCGATCAGTAGAAAGTGGGAAGCCCATTACCAAATGCCCTAGTGAAGACCGTAAACGAATATCATGAACCGATAAGGAGCACCAAATGCCCTAGTGAAGACCGTAAACGAATATCATGAACCGATAAGGAGCACCAAATGCCCTAGTGAAGACCGTAAACGAATATCATGAACCGAGAAGTAGCAACGAATGCCTGAAAAAGTACCAAGTCCACGGTATAGAGTAACGAGAGTTAACCGCCGTGATGTATGCAATGAGGGCAGCCATTGCATGGGTTCTGGACTTGGTTCGCGAATAACTTTTTTGCTAGACATCGGACAAAGTTGACGTGGAAGAACGAAATGTAGCATTTGATGCCACCTATCCAAAACTTTTTCAAGATTGAAGATCCGATCGATACAGCCTGAGTTATAGGCAAAAGTTGGTGCAAAAACGAGCATTTTTAATGGTGAAAAATCGGTACTCCTCGAATAGCTCCTGTTGGAAGCATCGGACCACATGGTCGTGGAGGAACATATTGTAGCGCGCGGTGTCAAGTATCGACACCCAAAACCGCATGTCCGATGGACGGAAAATGACCAAGTTATAGTGAAAACTTGGTTGCACCAAATTCCCGAAGAAGTGCAACGAGAAGGTGAATGCGATGGTTGTTCGTCGAATAGCTCCGGCCACAGACATGGTAGCGATTAGTGGTGCATGGAAGAAATCTAGCCACAAGTGCCATCTACCCATGGCCAGAAGAAAGTGTGGCCATATCTTGGATACCGGCGGAGCTATGGGGCAAATATGGGCCAAAAATGGTGCAAGTTGGACCAAAAATCCGAAAAAGTACCTAGGTAAATGCGATGGTTGTTCGTCGAATAGCTCCGGCCAGAGACATGGCAGCGATTAGTGGTGCATGGAAGAAATCTAGCCACAAGTGCCATCTACCCATGGCCAGAAGAAAGTGTGGCCATATCTTGGATACCGGCGGAGCTATGGGGCAAATATGGGCCAAAAATGGTGCAAGTTGGACCAAAAATCCGACCAAGTGCGCGAGGCGCTTTCGTGAATAGCTCCGGCCACAGACATGGTAGCGATTAGTGGTGCATGGAAGAAATCTAGCCACAAGTGCCATCTAGCCATGGCCAGAAGAAAGTGTGGCCATATCTTGGATACCGGCGGAGCTATGGGGCAAATATGGGCCAAAAATGGTGAAGTTGGACCAAAAATCCGACCAAGTGCGCGAGGCGCTTTCGTGAATAGCTCCGGCCACAGACATGGTAGCGATTAGTGGTGCATGGAAGAAATCTAGCCACAAGTGCCATCTACCCATGGCCAGAAGAAAGTGTGGCCATATCTTGGATACCGGCGGAGCTATGGGGCAAATATGGGCCAAAAATGGTGCAAGTTGGACCAAAAATCCGAAAAAGTACCTAGGTAAATGCGATGGTTGTTCGTCGAATAGCTCCGGCCAGAGACATGGCAGCGATTAGTGGTGCATGGAAGAAATCTAGCCACAAGTGCCATCTACCCATGGCCAGAAGAAAGTGTGGCCATATCTTGGATACCGGCGGAGCTATGGGGCAAATATGGGCCAAAAATGGTGCAAGTTGGACCAAAAATCCGAAAAAGTACCTAGGTAAATGCGATGGTTGTTCGTCGAATAGCTCCGGCCACAGACATGGTAGCGATTAGTGGTGCATGGAAGAAATCTAGCCACAAGTGCCATCTACCCATGGCCAGAAGAAAGTGTGGCCATATCTTGGATACCGGCGGAGCTATGGGGCAAATATGGGCCAAAAATGGTGCAAGTTGGACCAAAAATCCGACCAAGTGCGCGAGGCGCTTTCGTGAATAGCTCCGGCCACAGACATGGTAGCGATTAGTGGTGCATGGAAGAAATCTAGCCACAAGTGCCATCTACCCATGGCCAGAAGAAAGTGTGGCCATATCTTGGATACCGGCGGAGCTATGGGGCAAATATGGGCCAAAAATGTTGCAAGTTGGACCAAAAATCCGAAAAAGTACCTAGGTAAATGCGATGGTTGTTCGTCGAATAGCTCCGGCCAGAGACATGGCAGCGATTAGTGGTGCATGGAAGAAATCTAGCCACAAGTGCCATCTACCCATGGCCAGAAGAAAGTGTGGCCATATCTTGGATACCGGCGGAGCTATGGGGCAAATATGGGCCAAAAATGGTGCAAGTTGGACCAAAAATCCGACCAAGTGCGCGAGGCGCTTTCGTGAATAGCTCCGGCCACAGACATGGTAGCGATTAGTGGTGCATGGAAGAAATCTAGCCACAAGTGCCATCTACCCATGGCCAGAAGAAAGTGTGGCGCTATCTTGGATACCGGCGGAGCTATGGGGCAAATATGGGCCAAAAATGGTGAAGTTGGACCAAAAATCCGACCAAGTGCGCGAGGCGCTTTCGTGAATAGCTCCGGCCACAGACATGGTAGCGATTAGTGGTGCATGGAAGAAATCTAGCCACAAGTGCCATCTAGCCATGGCCAGAAGAAAGTGTGGCCATATCTTGGATACCGGCGGAGCTATGGGGCAAATATGGGCCAAAAATGGTGCAAGTTGGACCAAAAATCCGAAAAAGTACCTAGGTAAATGCGATGGTTGTTCGTCGAATAGCTCCGGCCACAGACATGGTAGCGATTAGTGGTGCATGGAAGAAATCTAGCCACAAGTGCCATCTACCCATGGCCAGAAGAAAGTGTGGCCATATCTTGGATACCGGCGGAGCTATGGGGCAAATATGGGCCAAAAATGGTGCAAGTTGGACCAAAAATCCGAAAAAGTACCTAGGTAAATGCGATGGTTGTTCGTCGAATAGCTCCGGCCAGAGACATGGTAGCGATTAGTGGTGCATGGAAGAAATCTAGCCACAAGTGCCATCTACCCATGGCCAGAACAAAGTGTGGCCATATCTTGGATACCGGCGGAGCTATGGGGCAAATACGGGCCAACAATGGTGCCAGGTGGACCAAAAATCCGACCAAGTGCGCGAGGCGCTTTCGTGAATAGCTCCGGCCACAGACATGGTAGCGATTAGTGGTGCATGGAAGAAATCTAGCCACAAGTGCCATCTACCCATGGCCAGAAGAAAGTGTGGCCATATCTTGGATACCGGCGGAGCTATGGGGCAAATATGGGCCAAAAATGGGTAAAATTGTACGGTCCAAAGCCAAGGGTAAATTTTTTTATTCCTCTAATAACTTCTAGCACAGACATTGAATCGGTTGGTGATGTATGGATGAAATGTAGCAAACAGTTGGAACTACCCATAAAATCTTAAAGATTGACGATCCAATGTATAGAACCGGAGTAATGTGCGATACTTGGTGAAAAATCGAGTGAAAAATTAGCTATAAACTGTTTTTGGCCCATAACTCGAATACTAGACATCGGAAGGGGGGGTCGTAGAACGATTTTTTGTTGCCCTATCGATTCCCTATCGAACGAGCAAAAGTTGTTTTTTTGACCAAAAAGGACCCCTACTCTAAAAAATTGGCCTGATTTTACTAGTCCCCGGTACCCGTACAGGCAAAATGAGCAAAATGCTCAAGTATGAATGGTTTTTGGCCCATAACTCGAATACTAGACGTCGCAGGGGGGTGTCATGGAACAATTTTTGGTAGCCCTTGAAATTATCTATCGAATGACATATACTTGATTTTTGGCCAAAAAGTTCCCTAGACTAGTAAAAATCGCATCATTTTACTAGAGTCGGGTACCCTGGACGAAAAACCGCTATAATTGCGGTTTTTGGCTAATAACTCGAATACTAGACGTCGCAGGGGGGTGTCGTGGAACAATTTTTGGTAGCCCTTGAAATTATCTATCGAATGACATATACTTGATTTTTGGCCAAAAAGTTCCCTAGACTAGTAAAAATCGCATCATTTTACTAGAGTCGGGTACCCTGGACGAAAAACCGCTATAATTGCGGTTTTTGGCTAATAACTCGAATACTAGACGTCGCAGGGGGGTGTCGTGGAACAATTTTTGGTAGCCCTTGAAATTATCTATCGAATGACATATACTTGATTTTTGGCCAAAAAGTTCCCTAGACTAGTAAAAATCGCATCATTTTACTAGAGTCGGGTACCCTGGACGAAAAACCGCTATAGTTGCGGTTTTTGGCTAATAACTCTAATACTAGACGTCGGAGGGGGGTGTCGTGGAACAATTTTTGGTAGCCCTTGAAATTATCTATCGAATGACATATACTTGATTTTTGGCCAAAAAGTTCCCTAGACTAGTAAAAATCGCATCATTTTACTAGAGTCGGGTACCCTGGACGAAAAACCGCTTAAGTTGCGGTTTTTGGCTAATAACTCGAATACTAGACGTCGCAGGGGGGTGTCGTGGAACAATTTTTGGTAGCCCTTGAAATTATCTATCGAATGACATATACTTGATTTTTTGACCAAAAAGTTCCTAGACTAGTAAAAATCGCATCATTTTACTAGAGTCGGGTACCCTGTACGAAAAACCGCTATAGTTGCGGTTTTTGGCCAATAACTCGAATACTAGACGTCGGAGGGGGGTGCCGTAGAACAATTTTTTGTAGCCCTTGAAATTACCTTTCGAATGATATATAGTGGTTTTTTGGTCAAACAGTGACCCCGAGACTAGTAACCCTCCATACACAAAACCGCCTAAAAAGTTTTGGTTTTGCAAAATTTTGAAAAGTGCGTCAAAAAAATTTTTTCAAAAAGTACCAAATCGTGATCAGAACTCACTATAGACCATAAAAAGTGAAATCCGATGGTCATTTGCAACACTTGGTCAATCGAGAAAAATTTCACTTTTTTACTAGAGTCGGGTACCCTGAACGAAAAATCGCTCAAGTGATGGTTTTTGGCCAATAACTCGAATACTAGACGTCGGAGGGGGGTGCCGTAGAACAATTTTTTGTAGCCCTTGAAATTACCTTTCGAATGATATATAGTGGTTTTTTGGTCAAACAGTGACCCCGAGACTAGTAACCCTCCATACACAAAACCGCCTACAAAAACTTTGTTTTGAAAAATTTTGAAAAGTTCAAAAAAATTTTTTTTTCAAAAACTACTAAAACGTGATAAGAACTTACTATAGACCATGAAAAGTGATATCCGATGATAATTTGCAAAAGTTGGTAACTAGTAAAAAATTTCACTTTTTTACTAGAGTCGGTGCAACGAGAAAAAAAAAGTCCGTGATGGAGAAAAATGGCACGTTTTCCACGCCTGTACGCTTTCGTTTTCTATATAGGGGGTAGGTGAGCCAGAAGCATGAATTTGACTGAGTACGTATCTTTATGAATTGGGCCCTTCTAAATCGATTGAGACTACCCCCAGGACGATCGGACGACTGCTTCTGGCTCAAAATGTGGTTTTTAGATTTTGATCGTCAATTATGAGAGAAAAAATCGATTAGAAGTAAAGATACGAAATGCTTGGTCTAAGTTGGGAAACGACTTCGGATATTTGTTGGACGTTGTCGTAGAAGGTCCGAGGACCAAGGAAAAGTGATTTCCAAGTGGATTTATGCACTATTAGTCGATGGTAAGATGTGAAATTAGTAGAACTTACCATACAGTTTGCGAAGTTGAAGCAATCGGTTGGTGAATATGGTACTGTCTGTCCAATTTGGTGGTTCGGAATGAGTGAAACGATGTTGATGATGGATAGACGTTCCGATTGCCCCCGATCGGGGAACATATAGTGGTCTTTAAGGTCCAAGTACCTATGTTTTGGTAAGCAGAACTGAGAGTTAAAGGATGAAAGTCGGCCATTCCTAATATCATCCTATCGGTGGTTCGCGAGTTGTTTGAGGACCGGACCAGCTCGCGATGAAACGGTCCTAGGGTATTGGTTATCCATCCAAGGAAGAGTAAATGCGATCCTAGATGTGTGTCGTTGGCCGTTCTACCGGTATCGCCTATCGATGAGATATCGACGGGCATGCCTTACTCGAAAGTTGAATTCTAGGATCGATGGTCAAACAGACCTATGAGCGATAAACCAAACTGAACACGTATTGATGTCGGCTTTTCCTATCATTTGATGCCGCAGGTTGTTTAGGGACCGGAGCAACTTGCGGCCGAGACGGTCCCCGGGGGTTTCTTTCTCCAAGGAGTGGAAACTATTAAGCAAGAGTTGTAGCAAGATACGATCCTCTGATGTGTCGTTGGCCGTTCTACCGGTATCGCCTATCGATGAGATATCGATGGGCATGCCTTACTCTACCGACCTTCTAATTGAGAGTATTAATCAGGGATCGATGGTCAAACAAGACCAATGAGCGATAAACCAAACTGAACACGTATTGATGTCGGCTTTTCCTATCATTTGATGCCGCAGGTTGTTTAGGGACCGGAGCAGCTTGCGGCCGAGACGGTCCCCGGGGGTTTCTTTCTCCAAGGAGAAGAAACGATTAAGCAAAAGTTGTAGCAAGATACGATCCTCTGATGTGTCGTTGGCCGTTCAAGCGGTATCGCCTGTCGATGAGATATCGATGGGCATGCCTTACTCTCCCGACTGGATTACTGAGAGTTTAATCAGGGATCGATGGTCAAACAGACCAATGAGCGATAAACCAAACTGAACACATATTGATGTCGGCATTTCCTATCATTTGTCGCAGGTTGTTTAGGGACCGGAGCAGCTTGCGACCGAGACGGTCCCCGGGGGTTTCTTTCTCTAAGGAGTGGAAACGATTAAGCAAAAGTCGTAGCAATAATCGATCACCTGATGTGTCGTTGGCCGTTCTTGCGGTATCGCCTGTCGATGAGATATCGATGGGCATGCCTTACTCTCCTGACTGTTTAATTGAGAGTTATAATCAGGGATCGATGGTCAAAAAGACCTATGAGCGATAAACCAAACTGAACACGTATTGATGTCGGCATTTCCTATCATTTGTCGCAGGTTGTTTGGGGACCGGAGCAGCTTGCGACCGAGACGGTCCCTTCCCGAAAGATGGTGAACCGAGTCGTCTGGCGTAAAAACCGGACGACTCGAAAGGGCTTGACCCTTTCAAGTGAGCGATAATCACATTCTACGCTCAGTTCGACAGCTACAAGGCAATCACTCGCTATGTTCAGAGCTAATACATGCAACATGCCGGCATTGTTTCCACCGACGCATGGATTCAAGACTGGTGCACTTATTAGTTAAACCGTTCGCCTCCGGGTGTTTCGAGTTCAAGTCTGGATGAGGATTGTTCTTGCTGGTAATAGCTTGAGCCCCTGAATAAGGGGTCGAAGCGTGCATCTTGAGACCATGTACAACATATTACCAAATCGGCACCATGGGTTCGGGTGCAAGTGATGTAACCGTGAAAGATGTTGAGCAGCCCAACATCGGTTTACACACGCATAATAGGAAGGCAGCGCTGTCGACTGGTCAGTCGTGTAAGAAGTGTGCATTATCGATCACAAATATATTGGTGATCTGTAGGTTGCGCATACACCATGCCCGGTGTAAAGTGCCGTGGTCCCCCCCGGGGGGCTGCATCAAACCGTTCGCCACGCGAACTACCCAATGGAACGAACTCGATGCATTTAATAAGAAGAAGAGATGATAATGAAACACGGTCGATTTAAGAGTTGAAAACGTTGAAATGCCTATAAGCAAGTCTTAAGTTGGTGGTGACCGTTACGCCCCAACAAATTGGTGCCTTACCCTACACCAAAGAGCCATTCAACATGGTTCAAGTGAGCGATAATCACGCTCTACGCTCAGTATGACAGCTGCAAGGCAATCACTCGCTAAGTTCAGAGCTAATACATGCAACACGCCGGCATTGTTTCCACCGACGCATGGATTCAAGACTGGTGCACTTATTAGTTAAACCGTTCGCCTCCGGGTGTTTCGAGTTCAAGTCTGGATGAGGATTGTTCTTGCTGGTAATAGCTTGAGCCCCTGAATAAGGGGCCGAAGCGTACATCTTGAGAGTAAATGTACAACATATTACCAAATCGGCACCGTGGGTTCTGGTGCAAGTGATGTAACCATGAAAGATGTTGAGCAGCCCAACATCGGTTTACACACGCCTAAGGGGTTTATTGTTATCTGTAGGTTGCGCATACACCATACCCGGTGTAAAGTGCCGTGGTCCCCCAGGGGGCTGCATCAAAACGTTCGCCATGCGAACTACCCAATGGAACGAACTCGATGTATTGAAAGAGATGAACAATTAATAGCGAGAATAGGGGCCCGGAAGCAATTCCGCGGCCCTACGGTCGATTCAAGAGTTGAAACGTTGTACAATCGTGGATAGCACCTAGTGCTAATATGGTGAGAGATAATGTGTGAGGAAATTTAGTTTCCTAAAGTTTAGTTAGTGGTTTCCGTTGTGCCCTAACAAACTTAAAGTTGGTGGTGACCGTTACACCCCAACAAATTGGTGCCTTACCCAACACCAAAGAGCCATTCCATATGGTTCTAGAGAGAGAGAGTTGTGTGGAAATTTATTTCCCACTAAGCGAGTGTGTGTCTGTAGTGGAACGAATTCTGGTTGATCCTACCAGTAATATACGCTTGTCTCAAAGGTTAAGCCATGCATGTCTAAGTACAAACATAAATGAATGTGAAACCGCATAAGGCTCAGTATAACAGCTATAATTCACAAGATCATCCTACCACTAGTTACTTGGATAACTGTGGAAAATCCAGAGCTAATACATGCAACATGCCGGGACTGTTGCCCTCGCGGGTAGCTGAACTGGTGCACTTATTAGTTAAACCAATCGCCTCCGGGCGGCTTGAGTTGAAGTCTGGATAAGGACGCAGATCGTATGGTCGCTTGTCGACTGACGACAGATCTTTCAAATGTCTGCCCTATCAACTATTGATGGTAGTGTAGAGGACTACCATGGTTGCGACGGGTAACGGGGAATCAGGGTTCGATTCCGGAGAGGGAGCCTGAGAAATGGCTACCACATCCAAGGAAGGCAGCAGGCGCGTAAATTACCCAATCCCAGTACGGGGAGGTAGTGACGAGAAATAACAATATGGACCTCTCTAACGATGGTCCATAATTGGAATGAGTTGAGTATAAATCCTTCAACAAGGATCAAGTGGAGGGCAAGTCTGGTGCCAGCAGCCGCGGTAATTCCAGCTCCACTAGCGTATATTAAAGTTGTTGCGGTTAAAACGTTCGAAGTTGATTGCCCGTCCAGACACGTGACCGCCACGGGCGCCCGGTTACACGCCGGGGCCGTTCGTGCGCGCGCTCACGGCTGCGACTCACAATGGTGTACTTGGGCGTTACTCTGTGAACGAGTACCGTGCTACCGGTTAACTCCGGCACGGGCTCCTCATGGTGCTCAAGATACTCACATTTACCTTGAACAAATTAGAGTGCTCAAAGCAGGCTAAGACAAAGCGTCCGGCCCCCCCGTGGGGTTGGCGTTGGCCGAGAATAATCTTGCATGGAATAATGGAATATGACCTCGGTTTATACGATTTCGTTGGTTTGTCAGAAACCTAGAGGTAATGATTAACAGAAGTAGTTGGGGGCATTGGTATTACGGCGCGAGAGGTGAAATTCGTAGACCGTCGTAGGACCAACTGAAGCGAAAGCGTTTGCCATGGATGCTTTCTTTAATCAAGAACGAAAGTTAGAGGATCGAAGGCGATTAGATACCGCCCTAGTTCTAACCGTAAACGATGCCAATTAGCAATTGGGAGACGCTACCCCTATTCGGTGCTCTCAGTCGCTTCCGGGAAACCAAAATCGGGTTCCGGGGGAAGTATGGTTGCAAAGTTGAAACTTAAAGGAATTGACGGAAGGGCACCACAAGAAGTGGAGCTTGCGGCTTAATTTGACTCAACACGGGAAAATTTACCAGGTCCAAACTTATCGAGGTAAGACAGATTGATAGCTCTTTCTCAAATTTAAGGGTAGTGGTGCATGGCCGTTCTTAGTTCGTGGAATGATTTGTCTGGTTAATTCCGATAACGAACGTGACTCAAACATGCTAACTAGAACGCTGTCAGCAGTGCGCCTCCGGGCGCACCTGACGTTACAGCCGGGCGGCGCCTTCACGGGCGGTCGTCGGCTACGTTTGCCCTGCTTAGCGGGACAACTTGTGTTTAGCAAGCTGAGAATGAGCGATAACAGGTCCGTGATGCCCTTAGATGTTCTGGGCTGCACGCGTGCTACAATGTGGGTCGCAGCGTGTTCTCGCCAATAGGCGCCCCCATTCCGAGAGGAACGGGAAATCACTAAAATGCCCATCTAGTCGGGATTGGGGACTGCAACGGTCCCCATGAACCTGGAATTTCTAGTAAGCACTAGTCATTAGCTAGTGCTGATTACGTCCCTGCCCTTTGTACACACCGCCCGTCGCTACTACCGATGGATTATTTAGTGAGGTTTCTGGAGGCTTACCTTCCGCGGTTCCTTCGTGAGCTGCAGCTGGCATGGCTGAAGTTGACCGAACTTGATGATTTAGAGGAAGTAAAAGTCGTAACAAGGTTTCCGTAGGTGAACCTGCGGAAGGATCATTACTGATGATCGTCCGCGAGTGACCAACCATGGGCTGCCTTCGGTGTAGCTCGGTCGCTCGCTTGCTATGTGTCAGAATTTGTTGAAAGCCAACTCGTTCGTTGTACACTTTGATGGGTGACCATCACTGTGTCCCCGTGCCGAGCTAGATCTCCCCTAGCCGTAAGGCACTTGAACGCCCCTTCGACGACGAGTTGCATGTGTGTGGTATGTGTCAGAATCTGGTGAAGCTTTCTGCATGTGATGTGCCTTGTGTGGATCCGTGGCCATTGCATTGTGTCTGGTGCTTAGATACCCAGACACTTAGAACGCTTGCGCGGAAAGCAAACTCGATCGTTGTACACTTTGATGGGTGACCATCACTGTGTCTCCGTGCCGTGCTAGATCCCCCCTAGCCGTAAGGCACTTTGAACGCCCCTTCGACGACGAGTTACAAGAGTGTGGTATGTGTCAGAATCTGGTGAAGCTTTCTGCATGTGATGTGCCTTGTGTGGATCCGTGGCCATTGCATTGTGTCTGGTGTGTAGGTACCCAGACACTTAGAACGCTTGCGCGGAAAGCAAACTCGATCGTTGTACACTTTGATGGGCAACCATCACTGTGTCTCCGTGCCGTGCTAGATCTCCCCTAGCCGTAAGGCACTTTGAACGCCCCTTCGACGACGAGTTACAAGAGTGTGGTATGTGTCATAATCTGGTGAAGCTTTCTGCATGTGATGTGCCTTGTGTGGATCCGTGGCCATTGCATTGTGTCTGGTGTGTAGGTACCCAGACACTTAAGCAAACTCGATCGTTGTACACTGTGATGGGCGAGCATCACTGTGTCTCCGTGCCGTGTAAGAGCTCCCCTGGCCATCAGGCACTTGAAAGGTCCTTCGACGACGAGTTACAATAGTGGTGTGTTAGATACGTCAGGTGATGGTATCTACTGTTGTGCAATACGTATCCGGCCACGGCACGGAACGAACGGGAACTGTGGTGCAGACATACAAAGAGTTAAGCCTATTAGTCATTAACTCTAAGGACGGGGCCATGGGGCGGTACGCAAAGGATACGGATGAGCGAGTATGCAGGCCCAATACTCAATAGCTCGATCCGATCCAAGCACATGAGTTGACTGCGGCGCCAGGTTAACCAATGTGCTAGATTCTATTTGGCCAGTAGAATCTTGTGTCTTATGCGATTTGATACCAAGACACCAGAACGAAAGTTAGTTGAAGAGTTATTAAACTCTTATGAAGTATGGTTGTGCAATCACAACTTATGACTTTAACCTATAAAGTGGATATGGACTTGCAATTATAACATGGAATCTCTACACACCCCATGAGCTCGATCCAATCCACGCACACGAGTTGCCTGAGTAGCGACAGGTATACCGATGTGCAATACGTATCCGGCCACGGCACGGAACGAACGGGAACTGTGGTGCAGACATACAAAGAGTTAAGCCTATTAGTCATTAACTCTAAGGACGGGGCCATGGGGCGGTACGCAAAGGATACGGATGAGCGAGTATGCAGGCCCAATACTCAATAGCTCGATCCGATCCAAGCACATGAGTTGACTGCGGCGCCAGGTTAACCAATGTGCTAGATTCTATTTGGCCAGTAGAATCTTGTGTCTTACGCGATTTGATACCAAGACACCAGAACGAAAGTTAGTTGAAGAGTGATTAAACTCTTATGAAGAATGGTTGTGCAATCACAACTTATGACTTTAACCTATAAAGTGGATATGGACTATCAATTATAACATGGGGCACACACCATGTTCTCGATCCAATCCACGCACACGAGTTGCCTGAGTAGCGACAGGTATACCGATGTGCAATACGTATCCGGCCATAGGCACGGAACGAACAGGAACTGTGGTGCAGACATACAAGGGCCATGGGGCGGTACGCAAAGGATACGGATGAGCGAGTATGCAGGCCCAATACTCAATAGCTCGATCCGATCCAAGCACATGAGTTGACTGCGGCGTCAGGTTAACCGATGTGCAATACGTATCCGGCCATAGGCACGGAACGAACAGGAACTGTGGTGCAGACATACAAGGGCCATGGGGCGGTACGCAAAGGATACGGATGAGCGAGTATGCAGGCCCAATACTCAATAGCTCGATCCGATCCAAGCACATGAGTTGACTGCGGCGCCAGGTTAACCGATGTGCTAAGAGAGTTGTTCCTGGGCCTTCAAAGTGACTTCAAAACTATCTTAGCGAATGGTGGCCATGGGCGTAGACATGAGCCACAAGTCACAAGGCCTGGGACTATTGGGTAATAAAGACAACTTAGTCAGAAAGTTAGTCTTTGGACGTACCACCGGGATTGTGTTACATTGGGAACCTTACTATAAAACCCTAGGCAGGGGATCACTCGGCTCATGGATCGATGAAGACCGCAGCTAAATGCGCGTCACAATGTGAACTGCAGGACACATGAACACCGATAAGTTGAACGCATATTGCGCGTCGGACGATTAAACCCGGCCGATGCACACATTCTTGAGTGCCTATCAATTCCTTGATATACAACAAACCAAACTTCAGGGTGGAGCGTGCCACAATAGAACACTATGGCGAGCAGCCCGTCTAGTGTCGTGGGGGAAACACGCTTCCACACTGTGCATAATGGCGTGCTCGGGACCTTTGTTGGGACCGCAGGGCGCTGAAAGTAAAGGGGTGAACCGCATAAATCGCACGCACGTAAACGCGCACACACACAAATAGAGTGAGACGTATCGTAGGATACCGCTAAGAGTACGTTGTGAAACATGGGGAAATTCAATCGAAAACCTCTTTGATGTCCAAGAATTCGTTGACCGTATCCGTCGTAATACTGGATCAACGTGCTTGGGGGAAAACGTCAAAGGGTTTTATAATAGTGGTGCATGATTAACCCATCGATGCCCGAGGGGAACATGTTGTCCAATACAATAGTGGTGCAGTTGGCTCGACATGCTCGGGGGGAGACATCGTGGGTCCAAGTCGACCAAGTCGACCGGGAGTTGTTGTTGAGAGATCGAATCAAAACGATGCCGAGCGGAACTCGTTGTCCTTATTGGAGTGATATTCGGACAACGTGCTCGGGGGGGCCATCGTTGATTCAAAAATGACCGTAAATTGCCCAATCCGTGTGTGTGTGTGTGAAGTGTTGTTGCGTATATATCGGTTCGCTATGCCCCGGGTTCGAAACGAATGGAATGTGACTGATTTTGTTGTAGGCCTCAAGTGATGTGAGACAACCCCCAGAATTTAAGCATATTAATAAGGGGAGGAGAAGAAACCAACCGGGATTCCCTGAGTAGCTGCGAGCGAAACGGGAGAAGCTCAGCACGTAGGGACGGTGTGTAACTGCACCTGTCCGATTCCGTGTACTGGAACGACCATTATCT
>NW_026045147.1:0-2500 GCF_943734845.2 Anopheles funestus
GCTATAGTTGCGGTTTTTGGCCAATAACTCGAATACTAGACGTCGGAGGGGGGTGCCGTAGAACAATTTTTTGTAGCCCTTGAAATTACCTTTCGAATGATATATAGTGGTTTTTTGGTCAAACAGTGACCCCGAGACTAGTAACCCTCCATACACAAAACCGCCTAAAAAGTTTTGGTTTTGCAAAATTTTGAAAAGTGCGTCAAAAAATTTTTTTCAAAAAGTACCAAATCGTGATCAGAACTCACTATAGACCATAAAAAGTGAAATCCGATGGTCATTTGCAACACTTGGTCAATCGAGAAAAATTTCACTTTTTTACTAGAGTCGGGTACCCTGAACGAAAAATCGCTCAAGTGATGGTTTTTGGCCAATAACTCGAATACTAGACGTCGGAGGGGGGTGCCGTAGAACAATTTTTTGTAGCCCTTGAAATTACCTTTCGAATGATATATAGTGGTTTTTTGGTCAAACAGTGACCCCGAGACTAGTAACCCTCCATACACAAAACCGCCTACAAAAACTTTGTTTTGAAAAATTTTGAAAAGTTCAAAAAAATTTTTTTTTCAAAAACTACTAAAACGTGATAAGAACTTACTATAGACCATGAAAAGTGATATCCGATGATAATTTGCAAAAGTTGGTAACTAGTAAAAAATTTCACTTTTTTACTAGAGTCGGTGCAACGAGAAAAAAAAAGTCCGTGATGGAGAAAAATGGCACGTTTTCCACGCCTGTACGCTTTCGTTTTCTATATAGGGGGTAGGTGAGCCAGAAGCATGAATTTGACTGAGTACGTATCTTTATGAATTGGGCCCTTCTAAATCGATTGAGACTACCCCCAGGACGATCGGACGACTGCTTCTGGCTCAAAATGTGGTTTTTAGATTTTGATCGTCAATTATGAGAGAAAAAATCGATTAGAAGTAAAGATACGAAATGCTTGGTCTAAGTTGGGAAACGACTTCGGATATTTGTTGGACGTTGTCGTAGAAGGTCCGAGGACCAAGGAAAAGTGATTTCCAAGTGGATTTATGCACTATTAGTCGATGGTAAGATGTGAAATTAGTAGAACTTACCATACAGTTTGCGAAGTTGAAGCAATCGGTTGGTGAATATGGTACTGTCTGTCCAATTTGGTGGTTCGGAATGAGTGAAACGATGTTGATGATGGATAGACGTTCCGATTGCCCCCGATCGGGGAACATATAGTGGTCTTTAAGGTCCAAGTACCTATGTTTTGGTAAGCAGAACTGAGAGTTAAAGGATGAAAGTCGGCCATTCCTAATATCATCCTATCGGTGGTTCGCGAGTTGTTTGAGGACCGGAGCAGCTCGCGATGAAACGGTCCTAGGGTATTGGTTATCCATCCAAGGAAGAGTAAATGCGATCCTAGATGTGTGTCGTTGGCCGTTCTACCGGTATCGCCTATCGATGAGATATCGACGGGCATGCCTTACTCGAAAGTTGAATTCTAGGATCGATGGTCAAACAGACCTATGAGCGATAAACCAAACTGAACACGTATTGATGTCGGCTTTTCCTATCATTTGATGCCGCAGGTTGTTTAGGGACCGGAGCAACTTGCGGCCGAGACGGTCCCCGGGGGTTTCTTTCTCCAAGGAGTGGAAACTATTAAGCAAGAGTTGTAGCAAGATACGATCCTCTGATGTGTCGTTGGCCGTTCATGCGGTATCGCCTGTCGATGAGATATCGATGGGCATGCCTTACTCTACCGACCTTCTAATTGAGAGTATTAATCAGGGATCGATGGTCAAACAAGACCAATGAGCGATAAACCAAACTGAACACGTATTGATGTCGGCTTTTCCTATCATTTGATGCCGCAGGTTGTTTAGGGACCGGAGCAGCTTGCGGCCGAGACGGTCCCCGGGGGTTTCTTTCTCCAAGGAGAAGAAACGATTAAGCAAAAGTTGTAGCAAGATACGATCCTCTGATGTGTCGTTGGCCGTTCAAGCGGTATCGCCTGTCGATGAGATATCGATGGGCATGCCTTACTCTCCCGACTGGATTACTGAGAGTTTAATCAGGGATCGATGGTCAAACAGACCAATGAGCGATAAACCAAACTGAACACATATTGATGTCGGCATTTCCTATCATTTGTCGCAGGTTGTTTAGGGACCGGAGCAGCTTGCGACCGAGACGGTCCCCGGGGGTTTCTTTCTCTAAAGAGTGGAAACGATTAAGCAAAAGTCGTAGCAATAATCGATCACCTGATGTGTCGTTGGCCGTTCTTGCGGTATCGCCTGTCGATGAGATATCGATGGGCATGCCTTACTCTCCTGACTGTTTAATTGAGAGTTATAATCAGGGATCGATGGTCAAAAAGACCTATGAGCGATAAACCAAACTGAACACGTATTGATGTCGGCATTTCCTATCATTTGTCGCAGGTTGTTTGGGGACCGGAGCAGCTTGCGACCGAGACGGTCCCTTCCCGAAAGATGGTGAACCGAGTCGTCTGGCGTAAAAACCG
>NW_026045147.1:15000-22500 GCF_943734845.2 Anopheles funestus
CCCGCAAAGTCGGGAAGATGTTAAAGTTTTTTCCCAAAAAATGGCCATCGATTTAAGGTGATTTTCCAATAAGAAAATGCTTCCTATTTCGAATTTTTTCGAATATTTCCTAAACTAAGCGTCGGAGCACATGGCCGTGGAGGAACTTTTGGTAGCTTTTGGCAAGGGCTATCGGATGAAATAATGCGAAAGGCCATCGGAGCGATATTGGATTAATGCGGGCCCATAAACGTACCTAAGAAGTGAAAATTGGTACCTTGCACGCAGGATGCAAGAAATGCTTGAGTGTTAACCATCATCGGTACCAAGTACCTAGGTTATATCGAGTGCGTAGATGGAAGTCGGTACCAAAGGGAAACCTTCCTAGGCTAGGTGCACGCAAGTGAGTATGGATCGATCAGTAGAAAGATGGGAAGCCCAAGGAAACCTTCCTAGGCTAGGTGCACGCAAGTGAGTATGGATCGATCAGTAGAAAGATGGGAAGCCCAAGGAAACCTTCCTAGGCTAGGTGCACGCAAGTGAGTATGGATCGATCAGTAGAAAGATGGGAAGCCATAGGAAACCTTCCTAGGCTAGGTGCACGCAAGTGAGTATGGATCGATCAGTAGAAAGATGGGAAGCCCAAGGAAACCTTCCTAGGCTAGGTGCACGCAAGTGAGTATGGATCGATCAGTAGAAAGATGGGAAGCCATAGGAAACCTTCCTAGGCTAGGTGCACGCAAGTGAGTATGGATCGATCAGTAGAAAGATGGGAAGCCCAAGGAAACCTTCCTAGGCTAGGTGCACGCAAGTGAGTATGGATCGATCAGTAGAAAGATGGGAAGCCCAAGGAAACCTTCCTAGGCTAGGTGCACGCAAGTGAGTATGGATCGATCAGTAGAAAGATGGGAAGCCATAGGAAACCTTCCTAGGCTAGGTGCACGCAAGTGAGTATGGATCGATCAGTAGAAAGTGGGAAGCCCATTACCAAATGCCCTAGTGAAGACCGTAAACGAATATCATGAACCGAGAAGGAGCACCAAATGCCCTAGTGAAGACCGTAAACGAATATCATGAACCGATAAGGAGCACCAAATGCCCTAGTGAAGACCGTAAACGAATATCATGAACCGATAAGGAGCACCAAATGCCCTAGTGAAGACCGTAAACGAATATCATGAACCGAGAAGTAGCAACGAATGCCTGAAAAAGTACCAAGTCCACGGTATAGAGTAACGAGAGTTAACCGCCGTGATGTATGCAATGTGGGCAGCCATTGCATGGGTTCTGGACTTGGTTCGCGAATAACTTTTTTGCTAGACATCGGACAAAGTTGACGTGGAAGAACGAAATGTAGCATTTGGTGCCACCTATCCAAAACTTTTTCAAGATTGAAGATCCGATCGATACAGCCTGAGTTATAGGCAAAAGTTGGTGCAAAATTGAGCATTTTTAATGGTGAAAAATCGGTAATCCTCGAATAGCTCCTATTGGAAGCATCGGACCACATGGTCGTGGAGGAACATATTGTAGCGGGCGGTGTCAAGTATCGACACCCAAAACCGCATGTCCGATGGACGGAAAATGACCAAGTTATAGTGAAAACTTGGTTGCACCAAATTCCCGAAGAAGTGCAACGAGAAGGTGAATGCGATGGTTGTTCGTCGAATAGCTCCGGCCACAGACATGGTAGCGATTAGTGGTGCATGGAAGAAATCTAGCCACAAGTGCCATCTACCCATGGCCAGAAGAAAGTGTGGCCATATCTTGGATACCGGCGGAGCTATGGGGCAAATATGGGCCAAAAATGGTGCAAGTTGGACCAAAAATCCGAAAAAGTACCTAGGTAAATGCGATGGTTGTTCGTCGAATAGCTCCGGCCACAGACATGGTAGCGATTAGTGGTGCATGGAAGAAATCTAGCCACAAGTGCCATCTACCCATGGCCAGAAGAAAGTGTGGCCATATCTTGGATACCGGCGGAGCTATGGGGCAAATATGGGCCAAAAATGGTGCAAGTTGGACCAAAAATCCGAAAAAGTACCTAGGTAAATGCGATGGTTGTTCGTCGAATAGCTCCGGCCAGAGACATGGTAGCGATTAGTGGTGCATGGAAGAAATCTAGCCACAAGTGCCATCTACCCATGGCCAGAAGAAAGTGTGGCCATATCTTGGATACCGGCGGAGCTATGGGGCAAATATGGGCCAAAAATGGTGCAAGTTGGACCAAAAATCCGACCAAGTGCGCGAGGCGCTTTCGTGAATAGCTCCGGCCACAGACATGGTAGCGATTAGTAGTGCATGGAAGAAATCTAGCCACAAGTGCCATCTACCCATGGCCAGAAGAAAGTGTGGCCATATCTTGGATACCGGCGGAGCTATGGGGCAAATATGGGCCAAAAATGGTGCAAGTTGGACCAAAAATCCGAAAAAGTACCTAGGTAAATGCGATGGTTGTTCGTCGAATAGCTCCGGCCAGAGACATGGCAGCGATTAGTGGTGCATGGAAGAAATCTAGCCACAAGTGCCATCTACCCATGGCCAGAAGAAAGTGTGGCCATATCTTGGATACCGGCGGAGCTATGGGGCAAATATGGGCCAAAAATGGTGCAAGTTGGACCAAAAATCCGACCAAGTGCGCGAGGCGCTTTCGTGAATAGCTCCGGCCAGAGACATGGCAGCGATTAGTGGTGCATGGAAGAAATCTAGCCACAAGTGCCATCTACCCATGGCCAGAAGAAAGTGTGGCCATATCTTGGATACCGGCGGAGCTATGGGGCAAATATGGGCCAAAAATGGGTAAAATTGTACGGTCCAAAGCCAAGGGTAAATTTTTTTATTCCTCTAATAACTTCTAGCACAGACATTGAATCGGTTGGTGATGTATGGATGAAATGTAGCAAACAGTTGGAACTACCCATAAAATCTTAAAGATTGACGATCCAATGTATAGAACCGGAGTAATGTGCGATACTTGGTGAAAAATCGAGTGAAAAATTAGCTATAAACTGTTTTTGGCCCATAACTCGAATACTAGACATCGGAAGGGGGGGTCGTAGAACGATTTTTTGTTGCCCTATCGATTCCCTATCGAACGAGCAAAAGTTGTTTTTTTGACCAAAAAGGACCCCTACTCTAGTAAAATTGGCCTGATTTTACTAGTCCCCGGTACCCGTACAGGCAAAATGAGCAAAATGCTCAAGTATGAATGGTTTTTGGCCCATAACTCGAATACTAGACGTCGCAGGGGGGTGTCATGGAACAATTTTTGGTAGCCCTTGAAATTATCTATCGAATGACATATACTTGATTTTTGGCCAAAAAGTTCCCTAGACTAGTAAAAATCGCATCATTTTACTAGAGTCGGGTACCCTGGACGAAAAACCGCTATAATTGCGGTTTTTGGCTAATAACTCGAATACTAGACGTCGCAGGGGGGTGTCGTGGAACAATTTTTGGTAGCCCTTGAAATTATCTATCGAATGACATATACTTGATTTTTGGCCAAAAAGTTCCCTAGACTAGTAAAAATCGCATCATTTTACTAGAGTCGGGTACCCTGGACGAAAAACCGCTTTAATTGCGGTTTTTGGCTAATAACTCGAATACTAGACGTCGCAGGGGGGTGTCGTGGAACAATTTTTGGTAGCCCTTGAAATTATCTATCGAATGACATATACTTGATTTTTGGCCAAAAAGTTCCCTAGACTAGTAAAAATCGCATCATTTTACTAGAGTCGGGTACCCTGGACGAAAAACCGCTTAAGTTGCAGTTTTTGGCTAATAACTCGAATACTAGACGTCGCAGGGGGGTGTCGTGGAACAATTTTTGGTAGCCCTTGAAATTATCTATCGAATGACATATACTTGATTTTTTGACCAAAAAGTTCCTAGACTAGTAAAAATCGCATCATTTTACTAGAGTCGGGTACCCTGTACGAAAAACCGCTATAGTTGCGGTTTTTGGCCAATAACTCGAATACTAGACGTCGGAGGGGGGTGCCGTAGAACAATTTTTTGTAGCCCTTGAAATTACCTTTCGAATGATATATAGTGGTTTTTTGGTCAAACAGTGACCCCGAGACTAGTAACCCTCCATACACAAAACCGCCTAAAAAGTTTTGGTTTTGCAAAATTTTGAAAAGTGCGTCAAAAAATTTTTTTCAAAAAGTACCAAATCGTGATCAGAACTCACTATAGACCATAAAAAGTGAAATCCGATGGTCATTTGCAACACTTGGTCAATCGAGAAAAATTTCACTTTTTTACTAGAGTCGGGTACCCTGAACGAAAAATCGCTCAAGTGATGGTTTTTGGCCAATAACTCGAATACTAGACGTCGGAGGGGGGTGCCGTAGAACAATTTTTTGTAGCCCTTGAAATTACCTTTCGAATGATATATAGTGGTTTTTTGGTCAAACAGTGACCCCGAGACTAGTAACCCTCCATACACAAAACCGCCTACAAAAACTTTGTTTTGAAAAATTTTGAAAAGTTCAAAAAAATTTTTTTTTCAAAAACTACTAAAACGTGATAAGAACTTACTATAGACCATGAAAAGTGATATCCGATGATAATTTGCAAAAGTTGGTAACTAGTAAAAAATTTCACTTTTTTACTAGAGTCGGTGCAACGAGAAAAAAAAAGTCCGTGATGGAGAAAAATGGCACGTTTTCCACGCCTGTACGCTTTCGTTTTCTATATAGGGGGTAGGTGAGCCAGAAGCATGAATTTGACTGAGTACGTATCTTTATGAATTGGGCCCTTCTAAATCGATTGAGACTACCCCCAGGACGATCGGACGACTGCTTCTGGCTCAAAATGTGGTTTTTAGATTTTGATCGTCAATTATGAGAGAAAAAATCGATTAGAAGTAAAGATACGAAATGCTTGGTCTAAGTTGGGAAACGACTTCGGATATTTGTTGGACGTTGTCGTAGAAGGTCCGAGGACCAAGGAAAAGTGATTTCCAAGTGGATTTATGCACTATTAGTCGATGGTAAGATGTGAAATTAGTAGAACTTACCATACAGTTTGCGAAGTTGAAGCAATCGGTTGGTGAATATGGTACTGTCTGTCCAATTTGGTGGTTCGGAATGAGTGAAACGATGTTGATGATGGATAGACGTTCCGATGGCCCCCGATCGGGGAACATATAGTGGTCTTTAAGGTCCAAGTACCTATGTTTTGGTAAGCAGAACTGAGAGTTAAAGGATGAAAGTCGGCCATTCCTAATATCATCCTATCGGTGGTTCGCGAGTTGTTTGAGGACCGGAGCAGCTCGCGATGAAACGGTCCTAGGGTATTGGTTATCCATCCAAGGAAGAGTAAATGCGATCCTAGATGTGTGTCGTTGGCCGTTCTACCGGTATCGCCTATCGATGAGATATCGACGGGCATGCCTTACTCGAAAGTTGAATTCTAGGATCGATGGTCAAACAGACCTATGAGCGATAAACCAAACTGAACACGTATTGATGTCGGCTTTTCCTATCATTTGATGCCGCAGGTTGTTTAGGGACCGGAGCAACTTGCGGCCGAGACGGTCCCCGGGGGTTTCTTTCTCCAAGGAGTGGAAACTATTAAGCAAGAGTTGTAGCAAGATACGATCCTCTGATGTGTCGTTGGCCGTTCATGCGGTATCGCCTGTCGATGAGATATCGATGGGCATGCCTTACTCTACCGACCTTCTAATTGAGAGTATTAATCAGGGATCGATGGTCAAACAAGACCAATGAGCGATAAACCAAACTGAACACGTATTGATGTCGGCTTTTCCTATCATTTGATGCCGCAGGTTGTTTAGGGACCGGAGCAGCTTGCGGCCGAGACGGTCCCCGGGGGTTTCTTTCTCCAAGGAGAAGAAACGATTAAGCAAAAGTTGTAGCAAGATACGATCCTCTGATGTGTCGTTGGCCGTTCAAGCGGTATCGCCTGTCGATGAGATATCGATGGGCATGCCTTACTCTCCCGACTGGATTACTGAGAGTTTAATCAGGGATCGATGGTCAAACAGACCAATGAGCGATAAACCAAACTGAACACATATTGATGTCGGCATTTCCTATCATTTGTCGCAGGTTGTTTAGGGACCGGAGCAGCTTGCGACCGAGACGGTCCCCGGGGGTTTCTTTCTCTAAAGAGTGGAAACGATTAAGCAAAAGTCGTAGCAATAATCGATCACCTGATGTGTCGTTGGCCGTTCTTGCGGTATCGCCTGTCGATGAGATATCGATGGGCATGCCTTACTCTCCTGACTGTTTAATTGAGAGTTATAATCAGGGATCGATGGTCAAAAAGACCTATGAGCGATAAACCAAACTGAACACGTATTGATGTCGGCATTTCCTATCATTTGTCGCAGGTTGTTTGGGGACCGGAGCAGCTTGCGACCGAGACGGTCCCTTCCCGAAAGATGGTGAACCGAGTCGTCTGGCGTAAAAACCGGACGACTCGAAAGGGCTTGACCCTTTCAAGTGAGCGATAATCACATTCTACGCTCAGTTCGACAGCTACAAGGCAATCACTCGCTATGTTCAGAGCTAATACATGCAACATGCCGGCATTGTTTCCACCGACGCATGGATTCAAGACTGGTGCACTTATTAGTTAAACCGTTCGCCTCCGGGTGTTTCGAGTTCAAGTCTGGATGAGGATTGATCTTGCTGGTAATAGCTTGAGCCCCTGAATAAGGGGTCGAAGCGTACATCTTGAGACCATGTACAACATATTACCAAATCGGCACCATGGGTTCGGGTGCAAGTGATGTAACCGTGAAAGATGTTGAGCAGCCCAACATCGGTTTACACACGCATAATAGGAAGGCAGCGCTGTCGACTGGTCAGTCGTGTAAGAAGTGTGCATTATCGATCACAAATATATTGGTGATCTGTAGGTTGCGCATACACCATGCCCGGTGTAAAGTGCCGTGGTCCCCCCCGGGGGGCTGCATCAAACCGTTCGCCACGCGAACTTCCCAATGGAACGAACTCGATGCATTTAATAAGAAGAAGAGATGATAATGAAACACGGTCGATTTAAGAGTTGAAAACGTTGAAATGCCTATAAGCAAGTCTTAAGTTGGTGGTTTCGTTGTGCCCCAACAAATTGGTGCCTTACCCTACACCAAAGAGCCATTCAACATGGTTCAAGTGAGCGATAATCACGCTCTACGCTCAGTATGACAGCTGCAAGGCAATCACTCGCTAAGTTCAGAGCTAATACATGCAACACGCCGGCATTGTTTCCACCGACGCATGGATTCAAGACTGGTGCACTTATTAGTTAAACCGTTCGCCTCCGGGTGTTTCGAGTTCAAGTCTGGATGAGGATTGTTCTTGCTGGTAATAGCTTGAGCCCCTGAATAAGGGGCCGAAGCGTACATCTTGAGAGTAAATGTACAACATATTACCAAATCGGCACCGTGGGTTCTGGTGCAAGTGATGTAACCATGAAAGATGTTGAGCAGCCCAACATCGGTTTACACACGCATAAGGGGTTTATTGTTATCTGTAGGTTGCG
>NW_026045147.1:25000-27500 GCF_943734845.2 Anopheles funestus
TCAGAATTTGTTGAAAGCCAACTCGTTCGTTGTACACTTTGATGGGTGACCATCACTGTGTCTCCGTGCCGAGCTAGATCTCCCCTAGCCGTAAGGCACTTGAACGCCCCTTCGACGACGAGTTGCATGTGTGTGGTATGTGTCAGAATCTGGTGAAGCTTTCTGCATGTGATGTGCCTTGTGTGGATCCGTGGCCATTGCATTGTGTCTGGTGCTTAGATACCCAGACACTTAGAACGCTTGCGCGGAAAGCAAACTCGATCGTTGTACACTTTGATGGGCAACCATCACTGTGTCTCCGTGCCGTGCTAGATCTCCCCTAGCCGTAAGGCACTTTGAACGCCCCTTCGACGACGAGTTACAAGAGTGTGGTATGTGTCAGAATCTGGTGAAGCTTTCTGCATGTGATGTGCCTTGTGTGGATCCGTGGCCATTGCATTGTGTCTGGTGCTTAGATACCCAGACACTTAGAACGCTTGCGCGGAAAGCAAACTCGATCGTTGTACACTTTGATGGGCGACCATCACTGTGTCTCCGTGCCGAGCTAGATCTCCCCTAGCCGTAAGGCACTTTGAACGCCCCTTCGACGACGAGTTGCATGTGTGTGGTATGTGTCAGAATCTGGTAAAGCTTTCTGCATGTGATGTGCCTTGTGTGGATCCGTGGCCATCGCATCGTGTCTGGTGTGTAGGTACCCAGACACTTAAGCAAACTCGATCGTTGTACACTTTGATGGGCGAGCATCACTGTGTATCCGTGCCGTGTAAGAGCTCCCCTGGCCATCAGGCACTTGAAAGGTCCTTCGACGACGAGTTACAATAGTGGTGTGTTAGATACGTCAGATTACGGTGTCTACTAGTGTGCAATACGTATCCGGCTACGGCACGGAACGAACGGGAACTGTGGTGCAGACAAACAAGAGTTAAGCCTATTAGTCATTAACTCTAAGGACGGGGCCATGGGGCGGTACACAAAGGATACGGATGAGCGAGTATGCAGGCCCAATACTCAATAGCTCGATCCGATCCAAGCACATGAGTTGACTGCGGCGCCAGGTTAACCAATGTGCTAGATTCTATTTGGCCAGTAGAATCTTGTGTCTTAAGCGATTTGATACCAAGACACCAGAACGAAAGTTAGTTGAAGAGTTATTAAACTCTTATGAAGTATGGTTGTGCAATCACAACTTATGACTTTAACCTATAAAGTGGATATGGACTTGCAATTATAACATGGAATCTCTACACACCCCATGAGCTCGATCCAATCCACGCACACGAGTTGCCTGAGTAGCGACAGGTATACCGATGTGCAATACGTATCCGGCCACGGCACGGAACGAACGGGAACTGTGGTGCAGACATACAAAGAGTTAAGCCTACTAGTCATTAACTCTAAGGACGGGGCCATGGGGCGGTACGCAAAGGATACGGATGAGCGAGTATGCAGGCCCAATACTCAATAGCTCGATCCGATCCAAGCACATGAGTTGACTGCGGCGCCAGGTTAACCAATGTGCTAGATTCTATTTGGCCAGTAGAATCTTGTGTCTTACGCGATTTGATACCAAGACACCAGAACGAAAGTTAGTTGAAGAGTGATTAAACTCTTATGAAGAATGGTTGTGCAATCACAACTTATGACTTTAACCTATAAAGTGGATATGGACTATCAATTATAACATGGGGCACACACCATGTTCTCGATCCAATCCACGCACACGAGTTGCCTGAGTAGCGACAGGTATACCGATGTGCAATACGTATCCGGCCATAGGCACGGAACGAACAGGAACTGTGGTGCAGACATACAAGGGCCATGGGGCGGTACGCAAAGGATACGGATGAGCGAGTATGCAGGCCCAATACTCAATAGCTCGATCCGATCCAAGCACATGAGTTGACTGCGGCGTCAGGTTAACCGATGTGCTAAGAGAGTTGTTCCTGGGCCTTCAAAGTGACTTCAAAACTATCTTAGCGAATGGTGGCCATGGGCGTAGACATGAGCCACAAGTCACAAGGCCTGGGACTATTGGGTAATAAAGACAACTTAGTCAGAAAGTTAGTCTTTGGACGTACCACCGGGATTGTGTTACATTGGGAACCTTACTATAAAACCCTAGGCAGGGGATCACTCGGCTCATGGATCGATGAAGACCGCAGCTAAATGCGCGTCACAATGTGAACTGCAGGACACATGAACACCGATAAGTTGAACGCATATTGCGCGTCGGACGATTAAACCCGGCCGATGCACACATTCTTGAGTGCCTATCAATTCCTTGATATACAACAAACCAAACTTCAGGGTGGAGCGTGCCACAATAGAACACTATGGCGAGCAGCCCGTCTAGTGTCGTGGGGGAAACACGCTTCCACACTGTGCATAATGGCGTGCTCGGGACCTTTGTTGGGACCGCAGGGCGCTGAAAGTAAAGGGGTGAACCGCATAAATCGCACGCACGTAAACGCGCACACACACAAATAGAGTGAGACGTATC
>NW_026045147.1:32500-42500 GCF_943734845.2 Anopheles funestus
ACCAAGCGTAGGATTGTTCACCCTTTCAAGGGAACGTGAGCTGGGTTTAGACCGTCGTGAGACAGGTTAGTTTTACCCTACTGGTGTGCATTGTTTGTCGCTATCTTAACGGAATTCCTGTGCAGTACGAGAGGAACCACAGGTACGGACCACTGGCTCAATACTAGTTCGAACGGACTATGGTATGACGCTACGTCCGCTGGATTATGCCTGAACGCCTCTAAGGTCGTATCCAATCCGAGCTGATAGCGCTTCTTATACCCATTAGGTGGTCGTAAGCTAGCGGGCCTAACAACCCTCCGAGAACCGTCCGTGCTGTCCATTGGCACACTGGCGTCTCATCCCCGCTTACTACTAGGCCGCAAAGGGCGGGTTCGCGCTGCACGTGTTAGTACCATACATGTTGGGAACACCGGTGGACGAGCTTGCCGACTGTGGATAGCACTAGTTTCGACACCTACGACCGCCCGCAAACGACGGGACTACAGGCTGGGAGCTTCAAGTTGTAGAGATGCGTTCGCATCGATCCTCTCAGGCGACCCATGCTTGGTGGTTAGTGCTTGCGCGTGCGCGCCCCGTGTGTGCTGGAATTGGCCAACCAGTGCACATTGGTGGTGCGTACCGTGACTTGCACCATGTGACGAGAGTGTTGAAGAACACTGTGTGGTGACTCTATGCCTATGTGATGGGGTGCTTGTAACACACGACCGAACCGACGGCTCGTTGGATGGTCACGACAGTGTGGTGCAGGTGCGCCCATGTGTAACGAATACATTGAGTGCCGTTGGAGGTTAGCGGTTGGTTGGTTGCATGCTACAACTTCGCGTTGTACATGGGCTGGCCGCTGCGCTTCCTTCGGGTTGCCACTTGATGTTGATAGGGTTGATGTATTGTGTTCGTTGACTTTTGGTTCATTCCAAAAGTCTTCGGACTTAGATAATTTTACAAGTGTCGGCGCTCTCGGACCGAAAATAAGAAGACAACTAAGAAGAAAAAGAGAAAGAAGCTAATAGTGGAAAGTATTCTTCTTCAAAGAAGGAACAAAAATTTTACAAGTGTTGAAAAATTTCCTAAGTCCAAAAAATTTTCTAAGTCCAGAAAATTTTCTAAGTCCCACAAAATGGAACATGATGAAGAAGATACAGAAGTTGAAAATTTTTCTAAGTCCAAAAAATTTTCTAAGTCCAGAAAATTTTCTAAGTCCAAAGTGTTGGAACAATTTCCAAAGGCCCATAGGTTGCACTGAATTTTCCTAAGTTGGCCACAAGTACCCATGAGGTATCGAGAAGGTTCACCCGAAGGACATAATATGTCCCAAAGTACCGATAGAGTACCCACAAATAGCACCGCGTTGGCCTAAGTTGGCCAAAAGTACCGATAGAGTACCCACAAGAAGCACTGAGTTGGCCTAAGTTGGCCAAAAGTACCGATAGAGTACCCACAAATAGCACCCAGTTGGCCTAAGTTGGCCAAAAGTACCGATAGAGTACCCACAAGTAGCACCCAATTGGCCTATGTTGGCCAAAAGTACCGATAGAGTACCCACAAGTAGCACCCAATTGGCCTATGTTGGCCAAAAGTACCGATAGAGTACCCACAAATAGCACCGAATGGGCCTAAGATGGCCAAAAGTACCGATAGAGTATCCACAAAGAGCACCCAATTGGCCTAAGTTGGCCAAAAGTACCGCCAAGTAGCACCATAGAGGCCCGAGTAGAGCGAAATGTGGGCCAAATTGAACATTTGAAAATTTTTACAAGTCCAAAAAATTTTCTAAGTCCAGAAAATTTTCTAAGTCCAAAGAGTTGGACAAATTTCCTTAGGCCCAAAGGTTGCACTGAATGTTCCTAAGTTGGCCATCAGTACCCATGAAGTATAGCGAAGGTTCACCCGAAAGACACAATACGCCCTAAAGTACCCACAGAGTACCCACAAGTTGCACCCAATTGGCCTAAGTTGGCCAAAAGTACCGACAAGTAGCACCAAAGAGGCCCGAGTAGAGCGAAATGTATGGCCAAAGTACCGAGTAGTTGCAACAAATGCCCAAATGGATACCAAAATGTGGTACCAAGCACCTAACTGTTGCAACAAATGCTAGCTTTCTGAGCAAAAGCTGTGGACCAATTTCGTAGAAGAACCGCCTAGGCGAAAAGGCAAAAATCGCCGAAGCTGGCCCGCTCGCAGAGGTCGCGGGCCAGGAGATACTCATAGGGCGATTTACTAGAGTGGGGAACTTGAGAATTTTTGTGTCCGAGACTTTGGGCAACTTCGCGGCCGCCCCCTTAAAGTAAAAGATTTTCTCTGGGTGCCTAAAATTCGCAATTCCCGCAAAGTCGGGAAGATGTTAAAGTTTTTTCCCAAAAAATGGCCATCGATTTAAGGTGATTTTCCAATAAGAAAATGCTTCCTATTTCGAATTTTTTCGAATATTTCCTAAACTAAGCGTCGGAGCACATGGCCGTGGAGGAACTTTTGGTAGCTTTTGGCAAGGGCTATCGGATGAAATAATGCGAAAGGCCATCGGAGCGATATTGGATTAATGCGGGCCCATAAACGTACCTAAGAAGTGAAAATTGGTACCTTGCACGCAGGATGCAAGAAATGCTTGAGTGTTAACCATCATCGGTACCAAGTACCTAGGTTATATCGAGTGCGTAGATGGAAGTCGGTACCAAAGGGAAACCTTCCTAGGCTAGGTGCACGCAAGTGAGTATGGATCGATCAGTAGAAAGATGGGAAGCCCAAGGAAACCTTCCTAGGCTAGGTGCACGCAAGTGAGTATGGATCGATCAGTAGAAAGATGGGAAGCCCAAGGAAACCTTCCTAGGCTAGGTGCACGCAAGTGAGTATGGATCGATCAGTAGAAAGATGGGAAGCCATAGGAAACCTTCCTAGGCTAGGTGCACGCAAGTGAGTATGGATCGATCAGTAGAAAGATGGGAAGCCCAAGGAAACCTTCCTAGGCTAGGTGCACGCAAGTGAGTATGGATCGATCAGTAGAAAGATGGGAAGCCATAGGAAACCTTCCTAGGCTAGGTGCACGCAAGTGAGTATGGATCGATCAGTAGAAAGATGGGAAGCCCAAGGAAACCTTCCTAGGCTAGGTGCACGCAAGTGAGTATGGATCGATCAGTAGAAAGATGGGAAGCCCAAGGAAACCTTCCTAGGCTAGGTGCACGCAAGTGAGTATGGATCGATCAGTAGAAAGATGGGAAGCCATAGGAAACCTTCCTAGGCTAGGTGCACGCAAGTGAGTATGGATCGATCAGTAGAAAGTGGGAAGCCCAGTACCAAATGCCCTAGTGAAGACCGTAAACGAATATCATGAACCGAGAAGGAGCACCAAATGCCCTAGTGAAGACCGTAAACGAATATCATGAACCGATAAGGAGCACCAAATGCCCTAGTGAAGACCGTAAACGAATATCATGAACCGATAAGGAGCACCAAATGCCCTAGTGAAGACCGTAAACGAATATCATGAACCGAGAAGTAGCAACGAATGCCTGAAAAAGTACCAAGTCCACGGTATAGAGTAACGAGAGTTAACCGCCGTGATGTATGCAATGTGGGCAGCCATTGCATGGGTTCTGGACTTGGTTCGCGAATAACTTTTTTGCTAGACATCGGACAAAGTTGACGTGGAAGAACGAAATGTAGCATTTGGTGCCACCTATCCAAAACTTTTTCAAGATTGAAGATCCGATCGATACAGCCTGAGTTATAGGCAAAAGTTGGTGCAAAATTGAGCATTTTTAATGGTGAAAAATCGGTAATCCTCGAATAGCTCCTATTGGAAGCATCGGACCACATGGTCGTGGAGGAACATATTGTAGCGGGCGGTGTCAAGTATCGACACCCAAAACCGCATGTCCGATGGACGGATAATGACCAAGTTATAGTGAAAACTTGGTTGCACCAAATTCCCGAAGAAGTGCAACGAGAAGGTGAATGCGATGGTTGTTCGTCGAATAGCTCCGGCCACAGACATGGTAGCGATTAGTGGTGCATGGAAGAAATCTAGCCACAAGTGCCATCTACCCATGGCCAGAAGAAAGTGTGGCCATATCTTGGATACCGGCGGAGCTATGGGGCAAATATGGGCCAAAAATGGTGCAAGTTGGACCAAAAATCCGAAAAAGTACCTAGGTAAATGCGATGGTTGTTCGTCGAATAGCTCCGGCCACAGACATGGTAGCGATTAGTGGTGCATGGAAGAAATCTAGCCACAAGTGCCATCTACCCATGGCCAGAAGAAAGTGTGGCCATATCTTGGATACCGGCGGAGCTATGGGGCAAATATGGGCCAAAAATGGTGCAAGTTGGACCAAAAATCCGAAAAAGTACCTAGGTAAATGCGATGGTTGTTCGTCGAATAGCTCCGGCCAGAGACATGGTAGCGATTAGTGGTGCATGGAAGAAATCTAGCCACAAGTGCCATCTACCCATGGCCAGAAGAAAGTGTGGCCATATCTTGGATACCGGCGGAGCTATGGGGCAAATATGGGCCAAAAATGGTGCAAGTTGGACCAAAAATCCGACCAAGTGCGCGAGGCGCTTTCGTGAATAGCTCCGGCCACAGACATGGTAGCGATTAGTGGTGCATGGAAGAAATCTAGCCACAAGTGCCATCTACCCATGGCCAGAAGAAAGTGTGGCCATATCTTGGATACCGGCGGAGCTATGGGGCAAATATGGGCCAAAAATGGTGCAAGTTGGACCAAAAATCCGAAAAAGTACCTAGGTAAATGCGATGGTTGTTCGTCGAATAGCTCCGGCCAGAGACATGGCAGCGATTAGTGGTGCATGGAAGAAATCTAGCCACAAGTGCCATCTACCCATGGCCAGAAGAAAGTGTGGCCATATCTTGGATACCGGCGGAGCTATGGGGCAAATATGGGCCAAAAATGGTGCAAGTTGGACCAAAAATCCGACCAAGTGCGCGAGGCGCTTTCGTGAATAGCTCCGGCCAGAGACATGGCAGCGATTAGTGGTGCATGGAAGAAATCTAGCCACAAGTGCCATCTACCCATGGCCAGAAGAAAGTGTGGCCATATCTTGGATACCGGCGGAGCTATGGGGCAAATATGGGCCAAAAATGGGTAAAATTGTACGGTCCAAAGCCAAGGGTAAATTTTTTTATTCCTCTAATAACTTCTAGCACAGACATTGAATCGGTTGGTGATGTATGGATGAAATGTAGCAAACAGTTGGAACTACCCATAAAATCTTAAAGATTGACGATCCAATGTATAGAACCGGAGTAATGTGCGATACTTGGTGAAAAATCGAGTGAAAAATTAGCTATAAACTGTTTTTGGCCCATAACTCGAATACTAGACATCGGAAGGGGGGGTCGTAGAACGATTTTTTGTTGCCCTATCGATTCCCTATCGAACGAGCAAAAGTTGTTTTTTTGACCAAAAAGGACCCCTACTCTAGTAAAATTGGCCTGATTTTACTAGTCCCCGGTACCCGTACAGGCAAAATGAGCAAAATGCTCAAGTATGAATGGTTTTTGGCCCATAACTCGAATACTAGACGTCGCAGGGGGGTGTCATGGAACAATTTTTGGTAGCCCTTGAAATTATCTATCGAATGACATATACTTGATTTTTGGCCAAAAAGTTCCCTAGACTAGTAAAAATCGCATCATTTTACTAGAGTCGGGTACCCTGGACGAAAAACCGCTATAATTGCGGTTTTTGGCTAATAACTCGAATACTAGACGTCGCAGGGGGGTGTCGTGGAACAATTTTTGGTAGCCCTTGAAATTATCTATCGAATGACATATACTTGATTTTTGGCCAAAAAGTTCCCTAGACTAGTAAAAATCGCATCATTTTACTAGAGTCGGGTACCCTGGACGAAAAACCGCTATAATTGCGGTTTTTGGCTAATAACTCGAATACTAGACGTCGCAGGGGGGTGTCGTGGAACAATTTTTGGTAGCCCTTGAAATTATCTATCGAATGACATATACTTGATTTTTGGCCAAAAAGTTCCCTAGACTAGTAAAAATCGCATCATTTTACTAGAGTCGGGTACCCTGGACGAAAAACCGCTTAAGTTGCAGTTTTTGGCTAATAACTCGAATACTAGACGTCGCAGGGGGGTGTCGTGGAACAATTTTTGGTAGCCCTTGAAATTATCTATCGAATGACATATACTTGATTTTTTGACCAAAAAGTTCCTAGACTAGTAAAAATCGCATCATTTTACTAGAGTCGGGTACCCTGTACGAAAAACCGCTATAGTTGCGGTTTTTGGCCAATAACTCGAATACTAGACGTCGGAGGGGGGTGCCGTAGAACAATTTTTTGTAGCCCTTGAAATTACCTTTCGAATGATATATAGTGGTTTTTTGGTCAAACAGTGACCCCGAGACTAGTAACCCTCCATACACAAAACCGCCTAAAAAGTTTTGGTTTTGCAAAATTTTGAAAAGTGCGTCAAAAAATTTTTTTCAAAAAGTACCAAATCGTGATCAGAACTCACTATAGACCATAAAAAGTGAAATCCGATGGTCATTTGCAACACTTGGTCAATCGAGAAAAATTTCACTTTTTTACTAGAGTCGGGTACCCTGAACGAAAAATCGCTCAAGTGATGGTTTTTGGCCAATAACTCGAATACTAGACGTCGGAGGGGGGTGCCGTAGAACAATTTTTTGTAGCCCTTGAAATTACCTTTCGAATGATATATAGTGGTTTTTTGGTCAAACAGTGACCCCGAGACTAGTAACCCTCCATACACAAAACCGCCTACAAAAACTTTGTTTTGAAAAATTTTGAAAAGTTCAAAAAAATTTTTTTTTCAAAAACTACTAAAACGTGATAAGAACTTACTATAGACCATGAAAAGTGATATCCGATGATAATTTGCAAAAGTTGGTAACTAGTAAAAAATTTCACTTTTTTACTAGAGTCGGTGCAACGAGAAAAAAAAAGTCCGTGATGGAGAAAAATGGCACGTTTTCCACGCCTGTACGCTTTCGTTTTCTATATAGGGGGTAGGTGAGCCAGAAGCATGAATTTGACTGAGTACGTATCTTTATGAATTGGGCCCTTCTAAATCGATTGAGACTACCCCCAGGACGATCGGACGACTGCTTCTGGCTCAAAATGTGGTTTTTAGATTTTGATCGTCAATTATGAGAGAAAAAATCGATTAGAAGTAAAGATACGAAATGCTTGGTCTAAGTTGGGAAACGACTTCGGATATTTGTTGGACGTTGTCGTAGAAGGTCCGAGGACCAAGGAAAAGTGATTTCCAAGTGGATTTATGCACTATTAGTCGATGGTAAGATGTGAAATTAGTAGAACTTACCATACAGTTTGCGAAGTTGAAGCAATCGGTTGGTGAATATGGTACTGTCTGTCCAATTTGGTGGTTCGGAATGAGTGAAACGATGTTGATGATGGATAGACGTTCCGATTGCCCCCGATCGGGGAACATATAGTGGTCTTTAAGGTCCAAGTACCTATGTTTTGGTAAGCAGAACTGAGAGTTAAAGGATGAAAGTCGGCCATTCCTAATATCATCCTATCGGTGGTTCGCGAGTTGTTTGAGGACCGGAGCAGCTCGCGATGAAACGGTCCTAGGGTATTGGTTATCCATCCAAGGAAGAGTAAATGCGATCCTAGATGTGTGTCGTTGGCCGTTCTACCGGTATCGCCTATCGATGAGATATCGACGGGCATGCCTTACTCGAAAGTTGAATTCTAGGATCGATGGTCAAACAGACCTATGAGCGATAAACCAAACTGAACACGTATTGATGTCGGCTTTTCCTATCATTTGATGCCGCAGGTTGTTTAGGGACCGGAGCAACTTGCGGCCGAGACGGTCCCCGGGGGTTTCTTTCTCCAAGGAGTGGAAACTATTAAGCAAGAGTTGTAGCAAGATACGATCCTCTGATGTGTCGTTGGCCGTTCATGCGGTATCGCCTGTCGATGAGATATCGATGGGCATGCCTTACTCTACCGACCTTCTAATTGAGAGTATTAATCAGGGATCGATGGTCAAACAAGACCAATGAGCGATAAACCAAACTGAACACGTATTGATGTCGGCTTTTCCTATCATTTGATGCCGCAGGTTGTTTAGGGACCGGAGCAGCTTGCGGCCGAGACGGTCCCCGGGGGTTTCTTTCTCCAAGGAGAAGAAACGATTAAGCAAAAGTTGTAGCAAGATACGATCCTCTGATGTGTCGTTGGCCGTTCAAGCGGTATCGCCTGTCGATGAGATATCGATGGGCATGCCTTACTCTCCCGACTGGATTACTGAGAGTTTAATCAGGGATCGATGGTCAAACAGACCAATGAGCGATAAACCAAACTGAACACATATTGATGTCGGCATTTCCTATCATTTGTCGCAGGTTGTTTAGGGACCGGAGCAGCTTGCGACCGAGACGGTCCCCGGGGGTTTCTTTCTCTAAAGAGTGGAAACGATTAAGCAAAAGTCGTAGCAATAATCGATCACCTGATGTGTCGTTGGCCGTTCTTGCGGTATCGCCTGTCGATGAGATATCGATGGGCATGCCTTACTCTCCTGACTGTTTAATTGAGAGTTATAATCAGGGATCGATGGTCAAAAAGACCTATGAGCGATAAACCAAACTGAACACGTATTGATGTCGGCATTTCCTATCATTTGTCGCAGGTTGTTTGGGGACCGGAGCAGCTTGCGACCGAGACGGTCCCTTCCCGAAAGATGGTGAACCGAGTCGTCTGGCGTAAAAACCGGACGACTCGAAAGGGCTTGACCCTTTCAAGTGAGCGATAATCACATTCTACGCTCAGTTCGACAGCTACAAGGCAATCACTCGCTATGTTCAGAGCTAATACATGCAACATGCCGGCATTGTTTCCACCGACGCATGGATTCAAGACTGGTGCACTTATTAGTTAAACCGTTCGCCTCCGGGTGTTTCGAGTTCAAGTCTGGATGAGGATTGATCTTGCTGGTAATAGCTTGAGCCCCTGAATAAGGGGTCGAAGCGTACATCTTGAGACCATGTACAACATATTACCAAATCGGCACCATGGGTTCGGGTGCAAGTGATGTAACCGTGAAAGATGTTGAGCAGCCCAACATCGGTTTACACACGCATAATAGGAAGGCAGCGCTGTCGACTGGTCAGTCGTGTAAGAAGTGTGCATTATCGATCACAAATATATTGGTGATCTGTAGGTTGCGCATACACCATGCCCGGTGTAAAGTGCCGTGGTCCCCCCCGGGGGGCTGCATCAAACCGTTCGCCACGCGAACTTCCCAATGGAACGAACTCGATGCATTTAATAAGAAGAAGAGATGATAATGAAACACGGTCGATTTAAGAGTTGAAAACGTTGAAATGCCTATAAGCAAGTCTTAAGTTGGTGGTTTCGTTGTGCCCCAACAAATTGGTGCCTTACCCTACACCAAAGAGCCATTCAACATGGTTCAAGTGAGCGATAATCACGCTCTACGCTCAGTATGACAGCTGCAAGGCAATCACTCGCTAAGTTCAGAGCTAATACATGCAACACGCCGGCATTGTTTCCACCGACGCATGGATTCAAGACTGGTGCACTTATTAGTTAAACCGTTCGCCTCCGGGTGTTTCGAGTTCAAGTCTGGATGAGGATTGTTCTTGCTGGTAATAGCTTGAGCCCCTGAATAAGGGGCCGAAGCGTACATCTTGAGAGTAAATGTACAACATATTACCAAATCGGCACCGTGGGTTCTGGTGCAAGTGATGTAACCATGAAAGATGTTGAGCAGCCCAACATCGGTTTACACACGCATAAGGGGTTTATTGTTATCTGTAGGTTGCGCATACACCATACCCGGTGTAAAGTGCCGTGGTCCCCCAGGGGGCTGCATCAAAACGTTCGCCATGCGAACTACCCAATGGAACGAACTCGATGTATTGAAAGAGATGAACAATTAATAGCGAGAATAGGGGCCCGGAAGCAATTCCGCGGCCCTACGGTCGATTCAAGAGTTGAAA
>NW_026045147.1:45000-47500 GCF_943734845.2 Anopheles funestus
CCTTGTGTGGATCCGTGGCCATTGCATTGTGTCTGGTGCTTAGATACCCAGACACTTAGAACGCTTGCGCGGAAAGCAAACTCGATCGTTGTACACTTTGATGGGCAACCATCACTGTGTCTCCGTGCCGTGCTAGATCCCCCCTAGCCGTAAGGCACTTTGAACGCCCCTTCGACGACGAGTTACAAGAGTGTGGTATGTGTCAGAATCTGGTGAAGCTTTCTGCATGTGATGTGCCTTGTGTGGATCCGTGGCCATTGCATTGTGTCTGGTGCTTAGATACCCAGACACTTAGAACGCTTGCGCGGAAAGCAAACTCGATCGTTGTACACTTTGATGGGCGACCATCACTGTGTCTCCGTGCCGAGCTAGATCTCCCCTAGCCGTAAGGCACTTTGAACGCCCCTTCGACGACGAGTTGCATGTGTGTGGTATGTGTCAGAATCTGGTAAAGCTTTCTGCATGTGATGTGCCTTGTGTGGATCCGTGGCCATCGCATCGTGTCTGGTGTGTAGGTACCCAGACACTTAAGCAAACTCGATCGTTGTACACTTTGATGGGCGAGCATCACTGTGTATCCGTGCCGTGTAAGAGCTCCCCTGGCCATCAGGCACTTGAAAGGTCCTTCGACGACGAGTTACAATAGTGGTGTGTTAGATACGTCAGATTACGGTGTCTACTAGTGTGCAATACGTATCCGGCTACGGCACGGAACGAACGGGAACTGTGGTGCAGACAAACAAGAGTTAAGCCTATTAGTCATTAACTCTAAGGACGGGGCCATGGGGCGGTACACAAAGGATACGGATGAGCGAGTATGCAGGCCCAATACTCAATAGCTCGATCCGATCCAAGCACATGAGTTGACTGCGGCGCCAGGTTAACCAATGTGCTAGATTCTATTTGGCCAGTAGAATCTTGTGTCTTAAGCGATTTGATACCAAGACACCAGAACGAAAGTTAGTTGAAGAGTTATTAAACTCTTATGAAGTATGGTTGTGCAATCACAACTTATGACTTTAACCTATAAAGTGGATATGGACTTGCAATTATAACATGGAATCTCTACACACCCCATGAGCTCGATCCAATCCACGCACACGAGTTGCCTGAGTAGCGACAGGTATACCGATGTGCAATACGTATCCGGCCACGGCACGGAACGAACGGGAACTGTGGTGCAGACATACAAAGAGTTAAGCCTACTAGTCATTAACTCTAAGGACGGGGCCATGGGGCGGTACGCAAAGGATACGGATGAGCGAGTATGCAGGCCCAATACTCAATAGCTCGATCCGATCCAAGCACATGAGTTGACTGCGGCGCCAGGTTAACCAATGTGCTAGATTCTATTTGGCCAGTAGAATCTTGTGTCTTACGCGATTTGATACCAAGACACCAGAACGAAAGTTAGTTGAAGAGTGATTAAACTCTTATGAAGAATGGTTGTGCAATCACAACTTATGACTTTAACCTATAAAGTGGATATGGACTATCAATTATAACATGGGGCACACACCATGTTCTCGATCCAATCCACGCACACGAGTTGCCTGAGTAGCGACAGGTATACCGATGTGCAATACGTATCCGGCCATAGGCACGGAACGAACAGGAACTGTGGTGCAGACATACAAGGGCCATGGGGCGGTACGCAAAGGATACGGATGAGCGAGTATGCAGGCCCAATACTCAATAGCTCGATCCGATCCAAGCACATGAGTTGACTGCGGCGTCAGGTTAACCGATGTGCTAAGAGAGTTGTTCCTGGGCCTTCAAAGTGACTTCAAAACTATCTTAGCGAATGGTGGCCATGGGCGTAGACATGAGCCACAAGTCACAAGGCCTGGGACTATTGGGTAATAAAGACAACTTAGTCAGAAAGTTAGTCTTTGGACGTACCACCGGGATTGTGTTACATTGGGAACCTTACTATAAAACCCTAGGCAGGGGATCACTCGGCTCATGGATCGATGAAGACCGCAGCTAAATGCGCGTCACAATGTGAACTGCAGGACACATGAACACCGGGGTAATAAAGACAACTTAGTCAGAAAGTTAGTCTTTGGACGTACCACCGGGATTGTGTTACATTGGGAACCTTACTATAAAACCCTAGGCAGGGGATCACTCGGCTCATGGATCGATGAAGACCGCAGCTAAATGCGCGTCACAATGTGAACTGCAGGACACATGAACACCGATAAGTTGAACGCATATTGCGCGTCGGACGATTAAACCCGGCCGATGCACACATTCTTGAGTGCCTATCAATTCCTTGATATACAACAAACCAAACTTCAGGGTGGAGCGTGCCACAATAGAACACTATGGCGAGCAGCCCGTCTAGTGTCGTGGGGGAAACACGCTTCCACACTGTGCATAATGGCGTGCTCGGGACCTTTGTTGGGACCGCAGGGCGCTGAAAGTAAAGGGGTGAACCGCATAAATCGCACGCACGTAAACGCGCACACACACAAATAGAGTGAGACGTATCGTA
>NW_026045147.1:52500-75000 GCF_943734845.2 Anopheles funestus
CGGACACCTGACACAGTCAGCGGATGGCGCCAGATGTTTGGTATGCAGGTATTCATGAAAGAAACCGTGGCCGGAGAGAATTTGCGCGAGATGGAAGGTCATCTCTCCGTGCCGCCGGTTCTTCCATGCCGCCAAGTCCGGGATAACTCGGTGTGCCCACCGTGTGTAGCGGCTTTCTGGTTCCAGCTGGTCCCACTGCCGCTGCCACTCGGCGATTGTGTTTATTCGCTCCTCGATGCGCAGCTCCCGCAAACTCGCTCCCGTCGCCTGATGTCGCTGGTAACAACGAGCGTCCTCCGTCACCTGCAGCACGATGGGGATGACGCTGGCAAGGACCGTTGCCACCTCGTTCCTCACCGTAACGAAGGTGCGGGCCACCGGCCGTGCGTAAAGGCCCTGCACCCGGTTCAGCTGCCTGCGACACGCCCGAAGCTTGACCGCTTCATGCCAAATCGGCGCAGCGTAGCGGAGAGTAGAGTCCACCACCGATGACAACAACCGTCGCTTCGCACACTTAGGTCCGCCATGGTTACGAAGCAACCTGGAGATGGCCTGCGCCACACGGAGCGCCTTCGACGTGGCCTGCTCAACGTGTGGCCTCCACGACAAGTGATCCTCAAGAATGACCCCGAGGTACTTGAGCGTGCGGGTCGGCATCTTCTCCACTCCGTCGATCGTCACTGGAACGCGGGTGCGTTCTCTCCGCATTGTGGAAACAATGACCAGCTCGGTTTTGGCCGGAGCAAGCTCCAGGTGGTGTTGCGCCATCCACGAGCTGATCATTCCTATCGCCGTTTCAGCTAACCGCGTCGCCGCCTCCGGTGTCGTCCCGCTCGCCAGCACCACGACGTCGTCGGCAAAACCGATCACCTCAGCGCCCTCGGGTAGCGCCAGCCGAAGCACGCCGTCGTACATGGCGTTCCACAGAGTCGGGCCCAGGATTGAGCCCTGTGGAACGCCCGCCGTGACCGTTCGCCGCACTGGTCCCTCGCTGGTTTCATACACCAGCCTCCTCTCAGAGAAGTAGCTGCGCAACATTCTCTGGAGGGCTACCGGAACTTGCAGCTTCTGCAGGGCAGCCGCGATCGCCTCCCAACTAGCGGAGTTGAAGGCATTCCTGACGTCCAGTGCTGCCACCACCAGACATCGAGGATCCCGCTGGTTGGTGCGATGGAACGTCCTCGCGTGCTGCCCCCTCTCGATCACACGTTCGATGGCCTGTATTGTTGAACGGCCGCGCCGGAACCCGTACTGCCTTGGCGACAGTCGCGGAGCATCGCTGTTCTCCAGGTGGTCGTTCAGTCGATCCAGGATCACCCGCTCGAACCCCTTGGCGACTGCTCCCAGCATGAGCAGCGGACGATATGATGACGGGTCGCCCGGCTGCTTGCCCGGCTTTGCGATCAGCACAAGTCGAGCCTCCTTCCACGCCACAGGAAACTCGCCTCGTTCGAGCAGCTGGTTGTACACGTCCACGAAGACCTCCGGGTGCTTCCGCATCGCTGCCTTCACCGCAGTGTTCGGGATGCCGTCCAACCCTGGCGCCTTGGACGACGCCATCCGCTCAGCCAGCAGCAGGACCTCCGAGCTCGTGACCGGCCTCAGAGCGACGTGTGAGGCGGTGCTCGCTTCGATGTCCGGCCACTCGAACGCTGGATGCTCCGGGAACAAGGCGTCGACGATCGGACCAAGAACAGCTCGGTCCGTTTCCGGTGGCGCCCGGCCGCGAAGCTTCGCTCGCACAACCTTGTACCCGAGACCGAACACCTCAGCCTCGACGCCGTCAATCAGCTCCTGAAGGCTGCTCTCCTTGCTGTTCTGGATACTGGCCTGCAGCAAACGACGGCAATCCTGCAGTCCGGCAGACGTCACAGCACGCTCCGACGGTTGAGCCCGACGATGGGCTGCCTCCGCTGCTTCGCACTCTTCCCTCAAGCGCTCGATGTCCGGAGACCACCAGTACACCTGGGGCTTGCGATGGAAGGTAGCCCCGTGCACTCTCTCCATGGTCTCATCGCACGCCCGAGTGAGTCCGCCAACCAGCCCCTCCGGAGTGTCGACCTGTCCGAAGCGGCCGACTGTGAGGGCGATGTCAAAGCTCTTCCGGACGAACTGCGTCGTCTTCCACCGAGTTCCGGCATGCCTGGCTGTCCCGTCACTGGCTGCTGCTTGGCTTTGGTGCTGCTGGCCACGTCGCTTGTTCCGTTGACCCGGAACCTCCACCTGAAACTCGATGTACGCATGATCGCTGCCGGAGAAGCGGTTAAGCACGCGCCATGAGTCCGGCCGCACAATGGATTGGCTGGCGAAGGAGACGTCGATGACGCTTTCCCGCGCAACCCCGTTGCCCTTGAAGGTGGGCACGTTGCCACGGTTCAGCGTCTGCAGCGCCAGCTGCTCCACCACGCTTAGGAGCTCCTGCCCCTTCCGGGTAGTGCGCGCACTCCCCCACTCCTCGTTCCAGGCGTTGAAGTCCCCGGCCAGGACTGATGTTGTGTGTCCCACCAGCGACACCTCCACCGCACCAAGAAACTCCTCGAAGTCTTCCGAACCACTGCTAGGCGACACGTAGCAGCTGGCGAACGTTACTCCCGCTATCGTGGCAACCACCAATCCCGGGACGACGCTTCCCCACAGACGCTGGATGGGGTAAGCCCCCGTTGCGACGATCGCCACACTGAGTTCCTCATCAACGGCCCAACGCGGATCATCTCGAGGCGGCCGATACAGCTCACAGGCGAGCACCACCTGAACATCCAGCTCGCGAGCCGTCTGCATCAGCAGGTCCTGAGCTGTCCTGCTCCGCCCAAGGTTGATCTGCAGCACCTTTAGCGCCGGCACGTCAGATGACCGACCGGATGCGGGCCGCTGCACACGGCACAACACACCTCCGCCGTGCAGCTCTTCGCCTGATGATCCGGCTTCCCGCATCGAATGCAGCTGGCCGAGCGGTCGACTTCGCTCGTGCACGCTGCCCGGACGTGTCCCATCTCCAGACACTTGTAACAACGTTGCTGCCGCGTCTGCATTGGAGCCACCTTCCGGATCAGGCAGGACGTGTACTTGATTTTGACAAACTTCCCGTCCAGCTCCTCTGCCGCCTTCGTTGTCACCCGAGCTATCGCCACCTTCGTGCCGTCCCACGCTGGTCGCAGCCGAACCGAAGTCTCCTCCACGGTGTGCTGGCATAGCTCGGAGAGTGCCTTCGCCACGTGTGACTCCTCCGCTAAAGGGTCGACCGCGTCTATCCGGATGTCGACCGTGGGAGTCACCAAGCGTGCTGATGCCGGCAGTTCCGCCTTCGCGCACACGTCTTGGATGCACTGCAGCACCTCTGCAGCGTTCGCGCTCTCCTTCAGCTCCATAACGAGTCGGGAGCGTGTGGTGCGTCGTCCGACTCCGAGGGCCTCTGCATACTTCGCCATCTCTGGAGCCCCACGCACAACCTGGTAAACCTCGGTCCAGGTTTGTCCCTCTGCTGGAGCGATCTCAATTGCGTCCGGCTTGGTCTTGCGCTGCCGTTGACGCCCTCCGCCTCGCCGTGTTGCAGGCTGGCTACGCCAGGCCTGTTGCCCCCGCTGTTGTTGGGGCTGCTGTGACGATGGTCCTGCAACCGCCTGTCGCTGGACCTTCGCCCGTTGTTGTTGCAGCTGCGGCCACTGCTGCTTCTGCTGCTGCTGCTGCTGCTGCTGCTGCATGCTCGCTGATTGACGTGCCGGCTTACGGCGCACCACCTCAGTCCAGGAGCCGCCATCCTGGTCCGGAGACGGCTCCACCATAGCCGTCACCGCAACCTGCTGTCGCTGCCGCTGCTGCTGCTGCCCACGCTGCTGCTCACTCTGCTGCTGCTCCATCCGACGCCGTGGCATTGGGGTCGGTGAATAAGCCACAGAGGCGCGTATCGGCTCGCCCAGCTGCTGCTGACCTCCGACGACCTGCAAAATGAGCTCATTAAGCGCGTCACGCTCGCGCCGATGAGCCTCACGATCCAGCCGTTGTGCCTCTCGAAGTGCGGCGATTTCCGCCGCCGCTATTTCCTCCCGACGTACAGCCGCCGAGAGTGCCACCTCCGCATCGCGACGAGCATTCGCTTCTGCTGACGCCATCTGGACCCGGAAGAGGGACAGCTCCTCCTGCAGCTTGGCGAGCATGGCCCGCAGCTCCTCGTTGGTGCGACGAAGCTCGCGCATCTCCTCGTCGCGTTGCGCTGCAAAACCGGTAGAGGTCGTCTCCTTGACGACCGGCATCGACGACTTCGTAAGCAGCACTCGCGGCTGCAATGAAGGACGATTCGTCGGCGCAACCCTCTCGTCCGTCGACAAGGTCCTCGACCGCAAAGACCTTGCACCGTCCATGGTGCTTGGCTTCCCCAGGTGCCAAGCAAACCCTAATGAAAAAGAATCGACTTACTTGCCTCTCCGTTGATCGACTCCGGATTGATGGCAGCAAGTAGGTCTCGCCGAGACGAATCCAACGAGGTGTCGGACGTCCAAATCGGACCAGCGGTTCCGAAACGGTGCACTAATGAAAATTCCGCTCGCACACACACACACGCAAAACCCAGTTCCGGGGCCGTTCACTGGATCGCCCCCCCTGGTACGGCAAAAGCTGGCTCTCGCGAAGACGATTCCAGGGAGGTGTCGCACGTCCGGATCCGACGAAAACTGACGAAGTGGTGCACGATTTGGCCACCGATTTTCACACACACACGGTCGAATATGTCCGGCACTCTGGCCACCGCACTATGGGCCCGATTGACCCGTTGAAGACACGTATCGACGCGTCTTGCCGAAACGCTTCCAACGAAGTGCTGGACGTCCCAATCGGTCCACTTTTCACGAAGTTGTGCAATAGAAATGTTTTTCACACTAACACTAATGCACTCGCTCACTAACACCACTAAGCGGATTTTTCCAGATAGCAGAACTCAGCCGTTTATGGACCGATCCTGGCGATCCACGGATCGATCGACGCGCCCGACCGAGCCCTATCCGATGGTGGGTGGATCGAGGGGGTGGTGGGAGGAAACTGGCCTCCAAAAACCCGAAAAACCCCCTTTTTTCCGCCTTTTCGCTGGTTTCCAGGCTGTTTCCGGTCCGATCGACTGCCGGAAAATTTTGGTCGATGCGTCCTCGTGTTCCGGTACTGATGGGACTCTCAAACTTACCAAAAATCAGCGTTTAACTCGTCTAAAAATTGATCTTCCGATCCGCTCAATGGATCGCCTCCGAAACAACGGCAACAGCTGCGTCTCGTCGGCGCATTTGCAACGAGGTGCCGGACTTCGAAATCGGACCAGCGGTTCCGAAACGGTGCACAAATGAAAATTCCGCTCGCACACACGCACACACAAAACCCAGTTCCGGGGTCGTTCACTGGATCGCCCCCCCTGGTACGGCAAGAGCTGGCTCTCGCGAAGACGATTCCAGGGAGGTGTCGCACGTCCGGATCCGACGAAAACTGACGGAGTGGTGCACGATTTGGCCACCGATTTTCACACACACACGGTCAAAATGTCCGGCACTCTGGCCACCGCACTATGGGCCCGATTGACCCGTTGAAGGCACGTATCGACGCGTCTTGCCGAGACGCGTCCAACGAAGTGCTAAACGTTAAAATCGGTCCACTTTTCTCGAAGTTGTGCAATAAAAATGTTTTCGCACTAACACTAATGCACTCGCACACTAACACCACCAAAGGATTTTTCCAGATAGCAGAACTCAGCCGTTTATGGACCGATCCTGGCGATCCACGGATCGATCGACGCGCCCGGCCAAGCCCTATCCGATGGTGGGTGGATCGAGGGGGTGGTGGGAGGAAACTGGCCTCCAAAAACCCGAAAAACCCCCTTTTTTTTGCCTTTTCGCCGGTTTCCGGGCTAATTCCGGTCCGATCGGCCTGCGGCCAATTTTCCCGGGTGAGTCCCGATGGGCCACTCCTGTTACGATGATTAAACCCGCGCCAGGTTGCAGGGTTGATTTTTGAAAATTCAAAAACCGGGCCGGAAAAAACTCCCTGGTTTTTGGGAGTAGCGGGGGGGGACTTGGCACACGTGTAGAGGACCCCAATCGAGGGCCGGATGCCAAAATCCAAGTGGCCAGGTGGCCAACCGACCGAGTTATTAAATTTCAAAAATTTAATAACTAATTAAATAATATTGGCCTTCCACTTTGCCAAATCTTCAAGATGTCGCCCGAAAACACGTGGTGGATTTTACACGCACTTTTTGAAACCGGAAACGCGAAAAACCTCCAACTTTGGACGCTAATATCTCCGTTGTTTTTCAACGCACAGAAACGGCAGACCACTTCATCGAATCGGGACGTTCTCACTCAACGTTTTACAATCTTTTTGAATCGATTCGCACACTTTTAGAGGGCAATACCAACCGGATACTAAAAAACACTAGTTTTTTGAGCACCACTTCCGGTGGCATACACACACACGCACAAACTTCACTTCGTTGGATGCGTCTTTTTAATACGCGTCTTTTGATGTTTTATTTTTGAAAATCCGTCAAGAATTGACGAAGTTATTCACGAAAATCTGGTCCCCGGAAAATCCCATACAAATTGTATGGCCGGAAATGAAACCGGAAACGCGAAAAACCTCCAACTTTGGGCGCTAATATCTCCGTTCGTTTTCAACGCACAGAAACGGCAGACCACTTCATCGAATCGGGACGTTCTCACTTAACGTTTTACAATGTTTTTGAATCGATTCGCTCACTTTTAGAGGGCAATACCAACCGGACACTAAAAAACACTAGTTTTTTGGGCACCACTTCCGGTGGCATACACACACACGCACAAACTTCACTTCGTTGGATGCGTCTTTTTAATACGCGTCTTTTGATGTTTTATTTTTGAAAATCCGTCAAGAATTGACGAAGTTATTCACGAAAAACTGGTCCCCGGAAAATCCCATACAAATTGTATGGCGAGAGGCAAAACCGGAAACGCGAAAAACCTCCAACTTTGGGCGCTTATATCTCCGTTGTTTTCCAACGCACAGAAACGGCAGACCACTTCATCGAATCGGGATAATCTCACTTAATGTTCTGCAATATTTTTTAACCGATTCGCGCACTTTTAGAGGATAATACCAACCGGACACTAGAAAACACTGGTTTTTCCCTCCTGAGGGGGAGGGGGTGGATATGGGAGGGGCGGGGGGGTGACGATCCGGTGCTCCACTCCGAGACCTATCCACCGATACCCCGGACGTCCCTCTAGCCCGAGGGGTTACCGAGATATCCCACTTTAAAGGATTTGTCCGGAAGTTTGATAAGTCGGTGTTGGAGTTCGATAACAGTTATCGAACTACTTATCAAACTTTTTCAATCCCCTATATCTCCGGAACCACTTGTCCGATCCGGGCGTCCGACGGCTCCCCGGAAAGGAAATTTTGTCCTCTTTTGAAATATTTCAAGGTTGAAATATTTCATGAAATATTTCGTGAAATATTTCACGTTTTCCTCAAAAACGCTCGTATCGATATGGTTCGAGTTGGGGGGGCTGGGGAATACTCTTCCGAACAACACCAGCGCCACCTGTGGGCAAATCTCGAACTAATTTGCTTTAAACGCACTTTTTGCAAATTCACACGGGAGCGCTCCAAAAACACGTCCGTTCACTTCGGAGGTTTCGCTCAGACTACAGGGATAACTGGCTTGTGGCCGCCAAGCGTTCATAGCGACGTGGCTTTTTGATCCTTCGATGTCGGCTCTTCCTATCATTGTAAAGCAAAATTTACCAAGCGTAGGATTGTTCACCCTTTCAAGGGAACGTGAGCTGGGTTTAGACCGTCGTGAGACAGGTTAGTTTTACCCTACTGGTGTGCATTGTTTGTCGCTATCTTAACGGAATTCCTGTGCAGTACGAGAGGAACCACAGGTACGGACCACTGGCTCAATACTAGTTCGAACGGACTATGGTATGACGCTACGTCCGCTGGATTATGCCTGAACGCCTCTAAGGTCGTATCCAATCCGAGCTGATAGCGCTTCTTATACCCATTAGGTGGTCGTAAGCTAGCGGGCCTAACAACCCTCCGAGAACCGTCCGTGCTGTCCATTGGCACACTGGCGTCTCATCCCCGCTTACTACTAGGCCGCAAAGGGCGGGTTCGCGCTGCACGTGTTAGTACCATACATGTTGGGAACACCGGTGGACGAGCTTGCCGACTGTGGATATCACTAGTTTCGACACCTACGACCGCCCGCAAACGACGGGACTACAGGCTGGGAGCTTCAAGTTGTAGAGATGCGTTCGCATCGATCCTCTCAGGCGACCCATGCTTGGTGGTTAGTGCTTGCGCGTGCGCGCCCCGTGTGTGCTGGAATTGGCCAACCAGTGCACATTGGTGGTGCGTACCGTGACTTGCACCATGTGACGAGAGTGTTGAAGAACACTGTGTGGTGACTCTATGCCTATGTGATGGGGTGCTTGTAACACACGACCGAACCGACGGCTCGTTGGATGGTCACGACAGTGTGGTGCAGGTGCGCCCATGTGTAACGAATACATTGAGTGCCGTTGGAGGTTAGCGGTTGGTCGGTTGCATGCTACAACTTCGCGTTGTACATGGGCTGGCCGCTGCGCTTCCTTCGGGTTGCCACTTGATGTTGATAGGGTTGATGTATTGTGTTCGTTGACTTTTGGTTCATTCCAAAAGTCTTCGGACTTAGATAATTTTACAAGTGTCGGCGCTCTCGGACCGAAAATAAGAAGACAACTAAGAAGAAAAAGAGAAAGAAGCTAATAGTGGAAAGTATTCTTCTTCAAAGAAGGAACAAAAATTTTACAAGTGTTGAAAAATTTCCTAAGTCCAAAAAATTTTCTAAGTCCAGAAAATTTTCTAAGTCCCACAAAATGGAACATGATGAAGAAGATACAGAAGTTGAAAATTTTTCTAAGTCCAAAAAATTTTCTAAGTCCAGAAAATTTTCTAAGTCCAAAGTGTTGGAACAATTTCCAAAGGCCCATAGGTTGCACTGAATTTTCCTAAGTTGGCCACAAGTACCCATGAGGTATCGAGAAGGTTCACCCGAAGGACATAATATGTCCCAAAGTACCGATAGAGCACCCACAAAGAGCACCCAATTGGCCTAAGTTGGCCAAAAGTACCGATAGAGTACCCACAAGTAGCACTGAGTTGGCCTAAGTTGGCCAAAAGTACCGATAGAGTACCCACAAATAGCACCGAATGGGCCTAAGTTGGCCAAAAGTACCGATAGAGTACCCACAAGAAGCACTGAGTTGGCCTAAGTTGGCCAAAAGTACCGATAGAGTACCCACAAATAGCACCCAGTTGGCCTAAGTTGGCCAAAAGTACCGATAGAGCACCCACAAGAAGCACTGAGTTGGCCTAAGTTGGCCAAAAGTACCGATAGAGTACCCACAAATAGCACCCAGTTGGCCTAAGTTGGCCAAAAGTACCGATAGAGCACCCACAAGTAGCACCCAATTGGCCTATGTTGGCCAAAAGTACCGATAGAGTACCCACAAATAGCACCCAATTGGCCTAAGTTGGCCAAAAGTACCGATAGAGTACCCACAAATAGCACCGAGTGGGCCTAACATGGCCAAAAGTACCGATAGAGTACCCACAAATAGCACCGAGTGGGCCTAACATGGCCAAAAGTACCGATAGAGCACCCACATATAGCACCGAATGGGCCTAACATGGCCAAAAGTACCGATAGAGTACCCACAAATAGCACCGAGTGGGCCTAACATGGCCAAAAGTACCGATAGAGCACCCACATATAGCACCCCATTGGCCTAAGTTGGCCAAAAGTACCGATAGAGTACCCACAAAGAGCACCCAATTGGCCTAAGTTGGCCAAAAGTACCGCCAAGTAGCACCATAGAGGCCCGAGTAGAGCGAAATGTGGGCCAAATTGAACATTTGAAAATTTTTACAAGTCCAGAAAATTTTCTAAGTCCAGAAAATTTTCTAAGTCCAAAGAGTTGGACAAATTTCCTTAGGCCCAAAGGTTGCACTGAATGTTCCTAAGTTGGCCATCAGTACCCATGAAGTATTGCGAAGGTTCACCCGAAAGACACAATATGCCCTAAAGTACCCACAGAGTACCCACAAGTTGCACCCAATTGGCCTAAGTTGGCCAAAAGTACCGACAAGTAGCACCAAAGAGGCCCGAGTAGAGCGAAATGTATGGCCAAAGTACCGAGTAGTTGCAACAAATGCCCAAATGGATACCAAAATGTGGTACCAAGCACCTAACTGTTGCAACAAATGCTAGCTTTCTGAGCAAAAGCTGTGGACCAATTTCGTAGAAGAACCGCCTAGGCGAAAAGGCAAAAATCGCCGAAGCTGGCCCGCTCGCAGAGCTCGCGGGCCAGGAGATACTCATAGGGCGATTTACTAGAGTGGGGAACTTGAGAATTTTTGTGTCCGAGACTTTGGGCAACTTCGCGGCCGCCCCCTTAAAGTAAAAGATTTTCTCTGGGTGCCTAAAATTCGCAATTCCCGCAAAGTCGGGAAGATGTTAAAGTTTTTTCCCAAAAAATGGCCATCGATTTAAGGTGATTTTCCAATAAGAAAATGCTTCCTATTTCGAATTTTTTCGAATATTTCCTAAACTAAGCGTCGGAGCACATGGCCGTGGAGGAACTTTTGGTAGCTTTTGGCAAGGGCTATCGGATGAAATAATGCGAAAGGCCATCGGAGCGATATTGGATTAATGCGGGCCCATAAACGTACCTAAGAAGTGAAAATTGGTACCTTGCACGCAGGATGCAAGAAATGCTTGAGTGTTAACCATCATCGGTACCAAGTACCTAGGTTATATCGAGTGCGTAGATGGAAGTCGGTACCAAAGGGAAACCTTCCTAGGCTAGGTGCACGCAAGTGAGTATGGATCGATCAGTAGAAAGATGGGAAGCCCAAGGAAACCTTCCTAGGCTAGGTGCACGCAAGTGAGTATGGATCGATCAGTAGAAAGATGGGAAGCCCAAGGAAACCTTCCTAGGCTAGGTGCACGCAAGTGAGTATGGATCGATCAGTAGAAAGATGGGAAGCCATAGGAAACCTTCCTAGGCTAGGTGCACGCAAGTGAGTATGGATCGATCAGTAGAAAGATGGGAAGCCAAAGGAAACCTTCCTAGGCTAGGTGCACGCAAGTGAGTATGGATCGATCAGTAGAAAGATGGGAAGCCATAGGAAACCTTCCTAGGCTAGGTGCACGCAAGTGAGTATGGATCGATCAGTAGAAAGTGGGAAGCCCATTACCAAATGCCCTAGTGAAGACCGTAAACGAATATCATGAACCGAGAAGGAGCACCAAATGCCCTAGTGAAGACCGTAAACGAATATCATGAACCGATAAGGAGCACCAAATGCCCTAGTGAAGACCGTAAACGAATATCATGAACCGATAAGGAGCACCAAATGCCCTAGTGAAGACCGTAAACGAATATCATGAACCGAGAAGTAGCAACGAATGCCTGAAAAAGTACCAAGTCCACGGTATAGAGTAACGAGAGTTAACCGCCGTGATGTATGCAATGTGGGCAGCCATTGCATGGGTTCTGGACTTGGTTCGCGAATAACTTTTTTGCTAGACATCGGACAAAGTTGACGTGGAAGAACGAAATGTAGCATTTGGTGCCACCTATCCAAAACTTTTTCAAGATTGAAGATCCGATCGATACAGCCTGAGTTATAGGCAAAAGTTGGTGCAAAATTGAGCATTTTTAATGGTGAAAAATCGGTAATCCTCGAATAGCTCCTATTGGAAGCATCGGACCACATGGTCGTGGAGGAACATATTGTAGCGGGCGGTGTCAAGTATCGACACCCAAAACCGCATGTCCGATGGACGGAAAATGACCAAGTTATAGTGAAAACTTGGTTGCACCAAATTCCCGAAGAAGTGCAACGAGAAGGTGAATGCGATGGTTGTTCGTCGAATAGCTCCGGCCACAGACATGGTAGCGATTAGTGGTGCATGGAAGAAATCTAGCCACAAGTGCCATCTACCCATGGCCAGAAGAAAGTGTGGCCATATCTTGGATACCGGCGGAGCTATGGGGCAAATATGGGCCAAAAATGGTGCAAGTTGGACCAAAAATCCGAAAAAGTACCTAGGTAAATGCGATGGTTGTTCGTCGAATAGCTCCGGCCACAGACATGGTAGCGATTAGTGGTGCATGGAAGAAATCTAGCCACAAGTGCCATCTACCCATGGCCAGAAGAAAGTGTGGCCATATCTTGGATACCGGCGGAGCTATGGGGCAAATATGGGCCAAAAATGGTGCAAGTTGGACCAAAAATCCGAAAAAGTACCTAGGTAAATGCGATGGTTGTTCGTCGAATAGCTCCGGCCAGAGACATGGTAGCGATTAGTGGTGCATGGAAGAAATCTAGCCACAAGTGCCATCTACCCATGGCCAGAAGAAAGTGTGGCCATATCTTGGATACCGGCGGAGCTATGGGGCAAATATGGGCCAAAAATGGTGCAAGTTGGACCAAAAATCCGACCAAGTGCGCGAGGCGCTTTCGTGAATAGCTCCGGCCACAGACATGGTAGCGATTAGTAGTGCATGGAAGAAATCTAGCCACAAGTGCCATCTACCCATGGCCAGAAGAAAGTGTGGCCATATCTTGGATACCGGCGGAGCTATGGGGCAAATATGGGCCAAAAATGGTGCAAGTTGGACCAAAAATCCGAAAAAGTACCTAGGTAAATGCGATGGTTGTTCGTCGAATAGCTCCGGCCAGAGACATGGCAGCGATTAGTGGTGCATGGAAGAAATCTAGCCACAAGTGCCATCTACCCATGGCCAGAAGAAAGTGTGGCCATATCTTGGATACCGGCGGAGCTATGGGGCAAATATGGGCCAAAAATGGTGCAAGTTGGACCAAAAATCCGACCAAGTGCGCGAGGCGCTTTCGTGAATAGCTCCGGCCAGAGACATGGCAGCGATTAGTGGTGCATGGAAGAAATCTAGCCACAAGTGCCATCTACCCATGGCCAGAAGAAAGTGTGGCCATATCTTGGATACCGGCGGAGCTATGGGGCAAATATGGGCCAAAAATGGGTAAAATTGTACGGTCCAAAGCCAAGGGTAAATTTTTTTATTCCTCTAATAACTTCTAGCACAGACATTGAATCGGTTGGTGATGTATGGATGAAATGTAGCAAACAGTTGGAACTACCCATAAAATCTTAAAGATTGACGATCCAATGTATAGAACCGGAGTAATGTGCGATACTTGGTGAAAAATCGAGTGAAAAATTAGCTATAAACTGTTTTTGGCCCATAACTCGAATACTAGACATCGGAAGGGGGGGTCGTAGAACGATTTTTTGTTGCCCTATCGATTCCCTATCGAACGAGCAAAAGTTGTTTTTTTGACCAAAAAGGACCCCTACTCTAGTAAAATTGGCCTGATTTTACTAGTCCCCGGTACCCGTACAGGCAAAATGAGCAAAATGCTCAAGTATGAATGGTTTTTGGCCCATAACTCGAATACTAGACGTCGCAGGGGGGTGTCATGGAACAATTTTTGGTAGCCCTTGAAATTATCTATCGAATGACATATACTTGATTTTTGGCCAAAAAGTTCCCTAGACTAGTAAAAATCGCATCATTTTACTAGAGTCGGGTACCCTGGACGAAAAACCGCTATAATTGCGGTTTTTGGCTAATAACTCGAATACTAGACGTCGCAGGGGGGTGTCGTGGAACAATTTTTGGTAGCCCTTGAAATTATCTATCGAATGACATATACTTGATTTTTGGCCAAAAAGTTCCCTAGACTAGTAAAAATCGCATCATTTTACTAGAGTCGGGTACCCTGGACGAAAAACCGCTATAATTGCGGTTTTTGGCTAATAACTCGAATACTAGACGTCGCAGGGGGGTGTCGTGGAACAATTTTTGGTAGCCCTTGAAATTATCTATCGAATGACATATACTTGATTTTTGGCCAAAAAGTTCCCTAGACTAGTAAAAATCGCATCATTTTACTAGAGTCGGGTACCCTGGACGAAAAACCGCTTAAGTTGCAGTTTTTGGCTAATAACTCGAATACTAGACGTCGCAGGGGGGTGTCGTGGAACAATTTTTGGTAGCCCTTGAAATTATCTATCGAATGACATATACTTGATTTTTTGACCAAAAAGTTCCTAGACTAGTAAAAATCGCATCATTTTACTAGAGTCGGGTACCCTGTACGAAAAACCGCTATAGTTGCGGTTTTTGGCCAATAACTCGAATACTAGACGTCGGAGGGGGGTGCCGTAGAACAATTTTTTGTAGCCCTTGAAATTACCTTTCGAATGATATATAGTGGTTTTTTGGTCAAACAGTGACCCCGAGACTAGTAACCCTCCATACACAAAACCGCCTAAAAAGTTTTGGTTTTGCAAAATTTTGAAAAGTGCGTCAAAAAATTTTTTTCAAAAAGTACCAAATCGTGATCAGAACTCACTATAGACCATAAAAAGTGAAATCCGATGGTCATTTGCAACACTTGGTCAATCGAGAAAAATTTCACTTTTTTACTAGAGTCGGGTACCCTGAACGAAAAATCGCTCAAGTGATGGTTTTTGGCCAATAACTCGAATACTAGACGTCGGAGGGGGGTGCCGTAGAACAATTTTTTGTAGCCCTTGAAATTACCTTTCGAATGATATATAGTGGTTTTTTGGTCAAACAGTGACCCCGAGACTAGTAACCCTCCATACACAAAACCGCCTACAAAAACTTTGTTTTGAAAAATTTTGAAAAGTTCAAAAAAATTTTTTTTTCAAAAACTACTAAAACGTGATAAGAACTTACTATAGACCATGAAAAGTGATATCCGATGATAATTTGCAAAAGTTGGTAACTAGTAAAAAATTTCACTTTTTTACTAGAGTCGGTGCAACGAGAAAAAAAAAGTCCGTGATGGAGAAAAATGGCACGTTTTCCACGCCTGTACGCTTTCGTTTTCTATATAGGGGGTAGGTGAGCCAGAAGCATGAATTTGACTGAGTACGTATCTTTATGAATTGGGCCCTTCTAAATCGATTGAGACTACCCCCAGGACGATCGGACGACTGCTTCTGGCTCAAAATGTGGTTTTTAGATTTTGATCGTCAATTATGAGAGAAAAAATCGATTAGAAGTAAAGATACGAAATGCTTGGTCTAAGTTGGGAAACGACTTCGGATATTTGTTGGACGTTGTCGTAGAAGGTCCGAGGACCAAGGAAAAGTGATTTCCAAGTGGATTTATGCACTATTAGTCGATGGTAAGATGTGAAATTAGTAGAACTTACCATACAGTTTGCGAAGTTGAAGCAATCGGTTGGTGAATATGGTACTGTCTGTCCAATTTGGTGGTTCGGAATGAGTGAAACGATGTTGATGATGGATAGACGTTCCGATTGCCCCCGATCGGGGAACATATAGTGGTCTTTAAGGTCCAAGTACCTATGTTTTGGTAAGCAGAACTGAGAGTTAAAGGATGAAAGTCGGCCATTCCTAATATCATCCTATCGGTGGTTCGCGAGTTGTTTGAGGACCGGAGCAGCTCGCGATGAAACGGTCCTAGGGTATTGGTTATCCATCCAAGGAAGAGTAAATGCGATCCTAGATGTGTGTCGTTGGCCGTTCTACCGGTATCGCCTATCGATGAGATATCGACGGGCATGCCTTACTCGAAAGTTGAATTCTAGGATCGATGGTCAAACAGACCTATGAGCGATAAACCAAACTGAACACGTATTGATGTCGGCTTTTCCTATCATTTGATGCCGCAGGTTGTTTAGGGACCGGAGCAACTTGCGGCCGAGACGGTCCCCGGGGGTTTCTTTCTCCAAGGAGTGGAAACTATTAAGCAAGAGTTGTAGCAAGATACGATCCTCTGATGTGTCGTTGGCCGTTCATGCGGTATCGCCTGTCGATGAGATATCGATGGGCATGCCTTACTCTACCGACCTTCTAATTGAGAGTATTAATCAGGGATCGATGGTCAAACAAGACCAATGAGCGATAAACCAAACTGAACACGTATTGATGTCGGCTTTTCCTATCATTTGATGCCGCAGGTTGTTTAGGGACCGGAGCAGCTTGCGGCCGAGACGGTCCCCGGGGGTTTCTTTCTCCAAGGAGAAGAAACGATTAAGCAAAAGTTGTAGCAAGATACGATCCTCTGATGTGTCGTTGGCCGTTCAAGCGGTATCGCCTGTCGATGAGATATCGATGGGCATGCCTTACTCTCCCGACTGGATTACTGAGAGTTTAATCAGGGATCGATGGTCAAACAGACCAATGAGCGATAAACCAAACTGAACACATATTGATGTCGGCATTTCCTATCATTTGTCGCAGGTTGTTTAGGGACCGGAGCAGCTTGCGACCGAGACGGTCCCCGGGGGTTTCTTTCTCTAAAGAGTGGAAACGATTAAGCAAAAGTCGTAGCAATAATCGATCACCTGATGTGTCGTTGGCCGTTCTTGCGGTATCGCCTGTCGATGAGATATCGATGGGCATGCCTTACTCTCCTGACTGTTTAATTGAGAGTTATAATCAGGGATCGATGGTCAAAAAGACCTATGAGCGATAAACCAAACTGAACACGTATTGATGTCGGCATTTCCTATCATTTGTCGCAGGTTGTTTGGGGACCGGAGCAGCTTGCGACCGAGACGGTCCCTTCCCGAAAGATGGTGAACCGAGTCGTCTGGCGTAAAAACCGGACGACTCGAAAGGGCTTGACCCTTTCAAGTGAGCGATAATCACATTCTACGCTCAGTTCGACAGCTACAAGGCAATCACTCGCTATGTTCAGAGCTAATACATGCAACATGCCGGCATTGTTTCCACCGACGCATGGATTCAAGACTGGTGCACTTATTAGTTAAACCGTTCGCCTCCGGGTGTTTCGAGTTCAAGTCTGGTTGAGGATTGATCTTGCTGGTAATAGCTTGAGCCCCTGAATAAGGGGTCGAAGCGTACATCTTGAGACCATGTACAACATATTACCAAATCGGCACCATGGGTTCGGGTGCAAGTGATGTAACCGTGAAAGATGTTGAGCAGCCCAACATCGGTTTACACACGCATAATAGGAAGGCAGCGCTGTCGACTGGTCAGTCGTGTAAGAAGTGTGCATTATCGATCACAAATATATTGGTGATCTGTAGGTTGCGCATACACCATGCCCGGTGTAAAGTGCCGTGGTCCCCCCCGGGGGGCTGCATCAAACCGTTCGCCACGCGAACTTCCCAATGGAACGAACTCGATGCATTTAATAAGAAGAAGAGATGATAATGAAACACGGTCGATTTAAGAGTTGAAAACGTTGAAATGCCTATAAGCAAGTCTTAAGTTGGTGGTTTCGTTGTGCCCCAACAAATTGGTGCCTTACCCTACACCAAAGAGCCATTCAACATGGTTCAAGTGAGCGATAATCACGCTCTACGCTCAGTATGACAGCTGCAAGGCAATCACTCGCTAAGTTCAGAGCTAATACCTGCAACACGCCGGCATTGTTTCCACCGACGCATGGATTCAAGACTGGTGCACTTATTAGTTAAACCGTTCGCCTCCGGGTGTTTCGAGTTCAAGTCTGGATGAGGATTGTTCTTGCTGGTAATAGCTTGAGCCCCTGAATAAGGGGCCGAAGCGTACATCTTGAGAGTAAATGTACAACATATTACCAAATCGGCACCGTGGGTTCTGGTGCAAGTGATGTAACCATGAAAGATGTTGAGCAGCCCAACATCGGTTTACACACGCATAAGGGGTTTATTGTTATCTGTAGGTTGCGCATACACCATACCCGGTGTAAAGTGCCGTGGTCCCCCAGGGGGCTGCATCAAAACGTTCGCCATGCGAACTACCCAATGGAACGAACTCGATGTATTGAAAGAGATGAACAATTAATAGCGAGAATAGGGGCCCGGAAGCAATTCCGCGGCCCTACGGTCGATTCAAGAGTTGAAACGTTGTACAATCGTGGATAGCACCTAGTGCTAATATGGTGAGAGATAATGTGTGAGGAAATTTAGTTTCCTAAAGTTTAGTTAGTGGTTTCCGTTGTGCCCTAACAAACTTAAAGTTGGTGGTGACCGTTACACCCCAACAAATTGGTGCCTTACCCAACACCAAAGAGCCATTCCATATGGTTCTAGAGAGAGAGAGTTGTGTGGAAATTTATTTCCCACTAAGCGAGTGTGTGTCTGTAGTGGAACGAATTCTGGTTGATCCTACCAGTAATATACGCTTGTCTCAAAGGTTAAGCCATGCATGTCTAAGTACAAACATAAATGAATGTGAAACCGCATAAGGCTCAGTATAACAGCTATAATTCACAAGATCATCCTACCACTAGTTACTTGGATAACTGTGGAAAATCCAGAGCTAATACATGCAACATGCCGGGACTGTTGCCCTCGCGGGTAGCTGAACTGGTGCACTTATTAGTTAAACCAATCGCCTCCGGGCGGCTTGAGTTGAAGTCTGGATAAGGACGCAGATCGTATGGTCGCTTGTCGACTGACGACAGATCTTTCAAATGTCTGCCCTATCAACTATTGATGGTAGTGTAGAGGACTACCATGGTTGCGACGGGTAACGGGGAATCAGGGTTCGATTCCGGAGAGGGAGCCTGAGAAATGGCTACCACATCCAAGGAAGGCAGCAGGCGCGTAAATTACCCAATCCCAGTACGGGGAGGTAGTGACGAGAAATAACAATATGGACCTCTCTAACGATGGTCCATAATTGGAATGAGTTGAGTATAAATCCTTCAACAAGGATCAAGTGGAGGGCAAGTCTGGTGCCAGCAGCCGCGGTAATTCCAGCTCCACTAGCGTATATTAAAGTTGTTGCGGTTAAAACGTTCGAAGTTGATTGCCCGTCCAGACACGTGACCGCCACGGGCGCCCGGTTACACGCCGGGGCCGTTCGTGCGCGCGCTCACGGCTGCGACTCACAATGGTGTACTTGGGCGTTACTCTGTGAACGAGTACCGTGCTACCGGTTAACTCCGGCACGGGCTCCTCATGGTGCTCAAGATACTCACATTTACCTTGAACAAATTAGAGTGCTCAAAGCAGGCTAAGACAAAGCGTCCGGCCCCCCCGTGGGGTTGGCGTTGGCCGAGAATAATCTTGCATGGAATAATGGAATATGACCTCGGTTTATACGATTTCGTTGGTTTGTCAGAAACCTAGAGGTAATGATTAACAGAAGTAGTTGGGGGCATTGGTATTACGGCGCGAGAGGTGAAATTCGTAGACCGTCGTAGGACCAACTGAAGCGAAAGCGTTTGCCATGGATGCTTTCTTTAATCAAGAACGAAAGTTAGAGGATCGAAGGCGATTAGATACCGCCCTAGTTCTAACCGTAAACGATGCCAATTAGCAATTGGGAGACGCTACCCCTATTCGGTGCTCTCAGTCGCTTCCGGGAAACCAAAATCGGGTTCCGGGGGAAGTATGGTTGCAAAGTTGAAACTTAAAGGAATTGACGGAAGGGCACCACAAGAAGTGGAGCTTGCGGCTTAATTTGACTCAACACGGGAAAATTTACCAGGTCCAAACTTATCGAGGTAAGACAGATTGATAGCTCTTTCTCAAATTTAAGGGTAGTGGTGCATGGCCGTTCTTAGTTCGTGGAATGATTTGTCTGGTTAATTCCGATAACGAACGTGACTCAAACATGCTAACTAGAACGCTGTCAGCAGTGCGCCTCCGGGCGCACCTGACGTTACAGCCGGGCGGCGCCTTCACGGGCGGTCGTCGGCTACGTTTGCCCTGCTTAGCGGGACAACTTGTGTTTAGCAAGCTGAGAATGAGCGATAACAGGTCCGTGATGCCCTTAGATGTTCTGGGCTGCACGCGTGCTACAATGTGGGTCGCAGCGTGTTCTCGCCAATAGGCGCCCCCATTACGAGAGGAACGGGAAATCACTAAAATGCCCATCTAGTCGGGATTGGGGACTGCAACGGTCCCCATGAACCTGGAATTTCTAGTAAGCACTAGTCATTAGCTAGTGCTGATTACGTCCCTGCCCTTTGTACACACCGCCCGTCGCTACTACCGATGGATTATTTAGTGAGGTTTCTGGAGGCTTACCTTCCGCGGTTCCTTCGTGAGCTGCAGCTGGCATGGCTGAAGTTGACCGAACTTGATGATTTAGAGGAAGTAAAAGTCGTAACAAGGTTTCCGTAGGTGAACCTGCGGAAGGATCATTACTGATGATCGTCCGCGAGTGACCAACCATGAGCTGCCTTCGGTGTAGCTCGGTCGCTCGCTTGCTATGTGTCAGAATTTGTTGAAAGCCAACTCGTTCGTTGTACACTTTGATGGGTGACCATCACTGTGTCCCCGTGCCGAGCTAGATCTCCCCTAGCCGTAAGGCACTTGAACGCCCCTTCGACGACGAGTTGCATGTGTGTGGTATGTGTCAGAATCTGGTGAAGCTTTCTGCATGTGATGTGCCTTGTGTGGATCCGTGGCCATTGCATTGTGTCTGGTGCTTAGATACCCAGACACTTAGAACGCTTGCGCGGAAAGCAAACTCGATCGTTGTACACTTTGATGGGCAACCATCACTGTGTCTCCGTGCCGTGCTAGATCCCCCCTAGCCGTAAGGCACTTTGAACGCCCCTTCGACGACGAGTTACAAGAGTGTGGTATGTGTCAGAATCTGGTGAAGCTTTCTGCATGTGATGTGCCTTGTGTGGATCCGTGGCCATTGCATTGTGTCTGGTGCTTAGATACCCAGACACTTAGAACGCTTGCGCGGAAAGCAAACTCGATCGTTGTACACTTTGATGGGCGACCATCACTGTGTCTCCGTGCCGAGCTAGATCTCCCCTAGCCGTAAGGCACTTTGAACGCCCCTTCGACGACGAGTTGCATGTGTGTGGTATGTGTCAGAATCTGGTGAAGCTTTCTGCATGTGATGTGCCTTGTGTGGATCCGTGGCCATCGCATCGTGTCTGGTGTGTAGGTACCCAGACACTTAAGCAAACTCGATCGTTGTACACTTTGATGGGCGAGCATCACTGTGTATCCGTGCCGTGTAAGAGCTCCCCTGGCCATCAGGCACTTGAAAGGTCCTTCGACGACGAGTTACAATAGTGGTGTGTTAGATACGTCAGATTACGGTGTCTACTAGTGTGCAATACGTATCCGGCTACGGCACGGAACGAACGGGAACTGTGGTGCAGACAAACAAGAGTTAAGCCTATTAGTCATTAACTCTAAGGACGGGGCCATGGGGCGGTACACAAAGGATACGGATGAGCGAGTATGCAGGCCCAATACTCAATAGCTCGATCCGATCCAAGCACATGAGTTGACTGCGGCGCCAGGTTAACCAATGTGCTAGATTCTATTTGGCCAGTAGAATCTTGTGTCTTAAGCGATTTGATACCAAGACACCAGAACGAAAGTTAGTTGAAGAGTTATTAAACTCTTATGAAGTATGGTTGTGCAATCACAACTTATGACTTTAACCTATAAAGTGGATATGGACTTGCAATTATAACATGGAATCTCTACACACCCCATGAGCTCGATCCAATCCACGCACACGAGTTGCCTGAGTAGCGACAGGTATACCGATGTGCAATACGTATCCGGCCACGGCACGGAACGAACGGGAACTGTGGTGCAGACATACAAAGAGTTAAGCCTACTAGTCATTAACTCTAAGGACGGGGCCATGGGGCGGTACGCAAAGGATACGGATGAGCGAGTATGCAGGCCCAATACTCAATAGCTCGATCCGATCCAAGCACATGAGTTGACTGCGGCGCCAGGTTAACCAATGTGCTAGATTCTATTTGGCCAGTAGAATCTTGTGTCTTACGCGATTTGATACCAAGACACCAGAACGAAAGTTAGTTGAAGAGTGATTAAACTCTTATGAAGAATGGTTGTGCAATCACAACTTATGACTTTAACCTATAAAGTGGATATGGACTATCAATTATAACATGGGGCACACACCATGTTCTCGATCCAATCCACGCACACGAGTTGCCTGAGTAGCGACAGGTATACCGATGTGCAATACGTATCCGGCCATAGGCACGGAACGAACAGGAACTGTGGTGCAGACATACAAGGGCCATGGGGCGGTACGCAAAGGATACGGATGAGCGAGTATGCAGGCCCAATACTCAATAGCTCGATCCGATCCAAGCACATGAGTTGACTGCGGCGTCAGGTTAACCGATGTGCTAAGAGAGTTGTTCCTGGGCCTTCAAAGTGACTTCAAAACTATCTTAGCGAATGGTGGCCATGGGCGTAGACATGAGCCACAAGTCACAAGGCCTGGGACTATTGGGTAATAAAGACAACTTAGTCAGAAAGTTAGTCTTTGGACGTACCACCGGGATTGTGTTACATTGGGAACCTTACTATAAAACCCTAGGCAGGGGATCACTCGGCTCATGGATCGATGAAGACCGCAGCTAAATGCGCGTCACAATGTGAACTGCAGGACACATGAACACCGATAAG
>NW_026045147.1:80000-107500 GCF_943734845.2 Anopheles funestus
CGTTCCGTCGCTCGTTCCGAGCTGCCCGCGTGGTGTTGTGGGCCTCGTCCAAACGCTGCGTTGCGGCTACCATCTCTGCGTTGGCACTGGTGGCACGCTCGACGTACCAATCCTGCTGCAGAGATGTGGTGATATTACGCGCCGCTTCGCAAACGCTGCTCCATCTCGCCGGACCGCTCAACATAAACTCCACGAGAGTTTCCGGCGTCACAACAGCTGCATCATCCTCGCCGAGCAATGCTTGTCGAACATCTGCGAACCTCGGGCAGTCAAAGAACGCATGTTCAGCACTCTCCACGACTCCCGGGCACCTGACACAGTCAGCGGATGGCGCCAGATGTTTGGTATGCAGGTATTCATGAAAGAAACCGTGGCCGGAGAGAATTTGCGCGAGATGGAAGGTCATCTCTCCGTGCCGCCGGTTCTTCCATGCCGCCAAGTCCGGGATAACTCGGTGTGCCCACCGTGTGTAGCGGCTTTCTGGTTCCAGCTGGTCCCACTGCCGCTGCCACTCGGCGATTGTGTTTATTCGCTCCTCGATGCGCAGCTCCCGCAAACTCGCTCCCGTCGCCCGGTGTCGATGGTAACAACGAGCGTCCTCCGTCACCTGCAGCACGATGGGGATGACGCTGGCAAGGACCGTTGCCACCTCGTTCCTCACCGTAACGAAAGTGCGGGCCACCGGCCGTGCGTAAAGGCCCTGCACCCGGTTCAGCTGCCTGCGACACGCCCGAAGCTGGACCGCTTCATGCCAAATCGGCGCAGCGTAGCGGAGAGTAGAGTCCACCACCGATGACAGCAACCGTCGCTTCGCACACTTAGGTCCGCCATGGTTACGAAGCAACCTGGAGATGGCTTGCGCCACACGGAGCGCCTTCGACGTGGCCTGCTCAACGTGTGGCCTCCACGACAAGTGATCCTCAAGAATGACCCCGAGGTACTTGAGCGTGCGGGTCGGCATCTTCTCCACTCCGTCGATCGTCACTGGAACGCGGGTGCGTTCTCTCCGCATTGTGGAAACAATGACCAGCTCGGTTTTGGCCGGAGCAAGCTCCAGGTGGTGTTGCGCCATCCACGAGCTGATCATTCCTATCGCCGTTTCAGCTAACCGCGTCGCCGCCTCCGGTGTCGTCCCGCTCGCCAGCACCACGACGTCGTCGGCAAAACCGATCACCTCAGCGCCCTCGGGTAGCGCCAGCCGAAGCACGCCGTCGTACATGGCGTTCCACAGAGTCGGGCCCAGGATTGAGCCCTGTGGAACGCCCGCCGTGACCGTTCGCCGCACTGGTCCCTCGCTGGTTTCATACACCAGCCTCCTCTCAGAGAAGTAGCTGCGCAACATTCTCTGGAGGGCTACCGGAACTTGCAGCTTCTGCAGGGCAGCCGCGATCGCCTCCCAACTGGCGGAGTTGAAGGCATTCCTGACATCCAGTGCTGCCACCACCAGACATCGAGGATCCCGCTGGTTGGTACGATGGAACGTCCTCGCGTGCTGCCCCCTCTCGATCACACGTTCGATGGCCTGTATCGTGGAACGGCCGCGCCGGAACCCGTACTGCCTTGGCGACAGTCGCGGAGCATCGCTGTTCTCCAAGTGGTCGTTCAGTCGATCCAGGATCACCCGCTCGAACCCCTTGGCGACCGCTCCCAGCATGAGCAGCGGACGATATGATGACGGGTCGCCCGGCTGCTTGCCCGGCTTCGCGATCAGCACAAGTCGAGCCTCCTTCCACGACGCAGGAAACTCGCCTCGCTCGAGCAGCTGGTTGTACACGTCCACGAAGACCTCCGGGTGCTTCCGCATCGCTGCCTTCACCGCAGTGTTCGGGATGCCGTCCAACCCTGGCGCCTTGGACGACGCCATCCGCTCAGCCAGCAGCAGGACTTCCGAGCTCGTGACCGGCCTCAGAGCGACGTGTGAGGCGGTGCTCGCTTCGATGTCCGGCCACTCGAACGCTGGATGCTCCGGGAACAAGGCGTCGACGATCGGACCAAGAACAGCTCGATCCGTTTCCGGTGGCGCCCGGCCGCGAAGCTTCGCCCGCACAACCTTGTACCCAAGACCAAACACCTCAGCCTCGACGCCGTCAATCAGCTCCTGAAGGCTGCTCTCCTTGCTGTTCTGGATACTGGCCTGCAGCAAACGACGACAATCCTGCAGTCCGGCAGACGTCACAGCACGCTCCGACGGTTGAGCCCGGCGATGGGCTGCCTCCGCTGCTTCGCACTCTTCCCTCAAGCGCTCGATGTCCGGAGACCACCAGTACACCTGGGGCTTGCGGTGGAAGGTAGCCCCGTGTACTCTCTCCATGGTCTCATCGCACGCCCGAGTGAGTCCGCCAACCAGTCCCTCCGGAGTGTCGACCTGTCCGAAGCGGCCGACTGTGAGGGCGATGTCAAAGCTCTTCCGGACGAACTGCGTCGTCTTCCACCGAGTTCCGGCATGCCTGGCTGTCCCGTCACTGGCTGCTGCTTGGCTTTGGTGCTGCTGGCCACGTCGCTTGTTCCGTTGACCCGGAACCTCCACCTGGAACTCGATGTACTCGTGATCGCTGCCGGAGAAGCGGTTAAGCACGCGCCATGAGTCCGGCCGCACAATGGATTGGCTGGCGAAGGAGACGTCGATGACGCTTTCCCGTGCAACCCCGTTGCCCTTGAAGGTGGGCACGTTGCCACGGTTCAGCGTCTGCAGCGCCAGCTGCTCCACCACGCTTAGGAGCTCCTGCCCCTTCCGGGTAGTGCGCGCACTCCCCCACTCCTCGTTCCAGGCGTTGAAGTCCCCGGCCAGGACTGATGTTGTGTGTCCCACCAGCGACACCTCCACCGCACCAAGAAACTCCTCGAAGTCTTCCGAACCACTGCTGGGCGACACGTAGCAGCTGGCGAAAGTGACTCCCGCTATCGTGGCAACCACCAATCCCGGGACGACGCTTCCCCTCAGACGCTGGATGGGGTAAGCCCCCGTTGCGACGATCGCCACGCTCAACTCCTCATCAACAGCCCATCGCGGATCATCTCGAGGCGGTCGATACAGCTCACAGGCAAGCACCACCTGAACATCCAGCTCGCGAGCCGTCTGCATCAGCAGGTCCTGAGCTGTCCTGCTCCGCCCAAGGTTGATCTGCAGCACCTTTAGCGTCGGCACGTCAGATGACCGACCGGATGCGGGCCGCTGCACACGGCACAGCACACCTCCGCCGTGCAGCTCTTCGCCTGATGATCCGGCTTCCCGCAACGAATGCAGCTGGCCGAGCGATCGACCTCGCTCGTGCACGCTGCCCGGACGTGTCCCATCTCCAGACACTTGTAACAACGTTGCTGCCGCGTCTGCGTTGGAGCCACCTTCCGGATCAGGCAGGACGTGTACTTGATTTTGACAAACTTCCCGTCCAGCTCCTCTGCCGCCTTCGTTGTCACCCGAGCTATCGCCACCTTCGTGCCGTCCCACGCTGGTCGCAGCCGAACCGAAGTCTCCTCCACGGTGTGCTGGCATAGCTCGGAGAGTGCCTTCGCCACGTGTGACTCCTCCGCTAAAGGGTCGACCGCGTCCATCCGGATGTCGACCGTGGGAGTCACCAACCGTGCTGAAGCCGGCAGTTCCGCCTTCGCGCACACGTCTTGGATGCACTGCAGCACCTCTGCAGCGTTCGCGCTCTCCTTCAGCTCCATAACGAGTCGGGAGCGTGTGGTGCGTCGTCCGACTCCGAGGGCGTCTGCATACTTCACCATCTCTGGAGCCCCACGCACAACCTGGTAAACCTCGGTCCAGGTTTGTCCCTCTGCTGGGGCGACCTCGATTGCGTCCGGCTTGGTCTTGCGCTGCCGTTGACGCCCTCCGCCTCGCCGTGTAGCAGGCTGGCTACGCCAGCCCTGTTGCCCCTGCTGTTGTTGGGGCTGCTGTGACGATGGTCCTGCAACCGCCTGTCGCTGGACCTTCGCCCGTTGTTGTTGCAGCTGCGGCCACTGCTGCTTCTGCTGCTGCTGCTGCTGCTGCTGCTGCTGCTGCATGCTCGCTGATTGACGTGCCGGCTTACGGCGCACCACCTCAGTCCAGGAGCCGCCATCCTGGTCCGGAGACGGCTCCACCATAGCCGTCACCGCAACCTGCTGTCGCTGCCGCTGCTGCTGCTGCCCACGCTGCTGCTCACTCTGCTGCTGCTCCATCCGACGCCGTGGCATTGGGGTCGGCGAATAAGCCACAGAGGCGCGTATCGGCTCGCCCAGCTGCTGCTGACCTCCGACCACCTGCAAAATGAGCTCATTAAGCGCGTCACGCTCGCGCCGATGAGCCTCACGATCCAGCCGTTGTGCCTCTCGAAGTGCGGCGATTTCCGCCGCCGCTATTTCCTCCCGACGTACAGCCGCCGAGAGTGCCACCTCCGCATCGCGACGAGCATTCGCTTCTGCTGACGCCATCTGGACCCGGAAGAGGGACAGCTCCTCCTGCAGCTTGGCGAGCATGGCCCGCAGCTCCTCGTTGGTGCGACGAAGCTCGCGCATCTCCTCGTCGCGTTGCGCTGCTGCACCGGTAGAGGTCGTCTCCTTGACGACCGGCATCGACGACTTAGTAAGCAGCACTCGCGGCTGCAATGAAGGACGATTCGTCGGCGCAACCCTCTCGTCCGTCGACAAGGTCCTCGACCGCAAAGACCTTGCACCGTCCATGGTGCTTGGCTTCCCCAGGTGCCAAGCAAACCCTAATGAAAAAGAATCGACTTACTTGCCTTTCCGTTGATCGACTCCGGATTGATGGCAGCAAGTAGGTCTCGCCGAGACGAATCCAACGAGGTGTCGGACGTCCAAATCGGACCAGCGGTTCCGAAATGGTGCACGGTTGAAAATCTGGCGCACACACACACACACGCAAAACCCAGTTCCGGGGCCGTTCACTGGATCGCCCCCCCTGGTACGGCGAAAGCTGGCTCTCGCGAAGACGATTCCAGGGAGGTGTCGCACGTCCGGATCCGATGAAAACTGACGAAGTGGTGCACGTTTTGGCCACCGATTTTCACACACACACGGTCGAATATGTCCGGCACTCTGGCCACCGCACTATGGGCCCGATTGACCCGTCGAAGGCACGTATCGACGCGTCTTGCCGAGACGCTTCCAACGAAGTGCTGGCCGTCCCGATCGGTCCACTTTTCACGAAGTTGTGCAATAAAATGTTTTTCCGCACTAACACTAATGCACTCGCACACTAACACCACCAAACGGATTTTTCCAGATAGCAGAACTCAGCCGTTTATGGACCGATCCTGGCGATCCACGGATCGATCGACGCGCCCGGCCAAGCCCTATCCGATGGTGGGTGGATCGAGGGGGTGGTGGGAGGAAACTGGCCTCCAAAAGCCCGAAAAACCCCCTTTTTTCCGCCTTTTCGCTGGTTTCCGGGCTGTTTCCGGTCCGATCGACTGCCGGAAAATTTTGGTTGATGCGTCCTCGTGTTCCGGTACTGATGGGACTCTCAAACTTACCAAAAATCAGCGTTTAACTCGTCTAAAAATTGATCTTCCGATCCGCTCAATGGATCGCCTCCGAAACAACGGCAACAGCTGCGTCTCGTCGGCGCATTTGCAACGAGGTGCCGGACTTCGAAATCGGACCAGCGGTTCCGAAACGGTGCACAAATGAAAATTCCGCTCACACACACGCACACACAAAACCCAGTTCCGGGGCCGTTCACTGGATCGCCCCCCCTGGTACGGCAAGAGCTGGCTCTCGCGAAGACGATTCCAGGGAGGTGTCGCACGTCCGGATCCGACGAAAACTGACGGAGTGGTGCACGATTTGGCCACCGATTTTCACACACACACGGTCAAAATGTCCGGCACTCTGGCCACCGCACTATGGGCCCGATTGACCCGTTGAAGGCACGTATCGACGCGTCTTGCCGAGACGCGTCCAACGAAGTGCTAAACGTCGCAATCGGTCCACTTTTCTCGAAGTTGTGCAATAAAAATGTTTTCGCACTAACACTAATGCACTCGCACACTAACACCACCAAAGGATTTTTCCAGATAGCAGAACTCAGCCGTTTATGGACCGATCCTGGCGATCCACGGATCGATCGACGCGCCCGGCCAAGCCCTATCCGATGGTGGGTGGATCGAGGGGGTGGTGGGAGGAAACTGGCCTCCAAAAACCCGAAAAACCCCCTTTTTCTCGCCTTTTCGCCGGTTTCCGGGCTAATTCCGGTCCGATCGGCCTGCGGCCAATTTTCCCGGGTGAGTCCCGATGGGCCACTCCTGTTACGATGATTAAACCCGCGCCAGGTTGCAGGGTTGATTTTTGAAAATTCAAAAACCAGGCCGGAAAAAACTCCCTGGTTTTTAGGAGTAGCGGGGGGGGACTTGGCACACGTGTAGAGGACCCCAATCGAGGGCCGGATGCCAAAATCCAAGTGGCCAGGTGGCCAACCGACCGAGTTATTAAATTTCAAAAATTTAATAACTAATTAAATAATATTGGCCTTCCACTTTGCCAAATCTTCAAGATGTCGCCCGAAAACACGTGGTGGATTTTACACGCACTTTTTGAAACCGGAAACGCGAAAAACCTCCAACTTTGGGCGCTAATATCTCCGTTGTTTTTCAACGCACAGAAACGGCAGACCACTTCATCGAATCGGGACGTTCTCACTCAACGTTTTACAATGTTTTTAAATCGATTCGCGCACTTTTAGAGGGCAATACCAACCGGATACTAAAAAACACTAGTTTTTTGGGCACCACTTCCGGTGGCATACACACACACGCACAAACTTAACACCGTTGGATGCGTCTTTTTGATACGCGTCTTTTGATGTTTTATTTTTGAAAATCCGTCAAGAATTGACGAAGTTATTCACGAAAAACTGGTCCCCGGAAAATCCCATACAAATTGTATGGCCGGAAATGAAACCGGAAACGCGAAAAACCTCCAACTTTGGGCGCTAATATCTCCGTTGTTTTTCAACGCACAGAAACGTCAGACCACTTCATCGAATCGGGACGTTCTCACTTAACGTTTTACAATGTTTTTGAATCGATTCGCTCACTTTTAGAGGGCAATACCAACCGGACACTAAAAAACACTAGTTTTTTGGGCACCACTTCCGGTGGCATACACACACACGCACAAACTTAACACCGTTGGATGCGTCTTTTTAATACGCGTCTTTTGATGTTTTATTTTTGAAAATCCGTCAAGAATTGACGAAGTTATTTACGAAAAACTGATCCCCGGAAAATCCCATACAAATTGTATGGCGAGAGTCAAAACCGGAAACGCGAAAAACCTCCAACTTTGGGCGCTAATATCTCCGTTGTTTTTCAACGCACAGAAACGGCAGACCACTTCATCGAATCGGGATAATCTCACTTAATGTTTTGCAATATTTTTCAACCGATTCGCGCACTTTTAGAGGATAATACTAACCGGACACTAGAAAACACTGGTTTTCCCCTCCTGAGGGGGAGGGGGTGGATATGGGAGGGGCGGGGGGGTGACGATCCGGTGCTCCACTCCGAGACCTATCCACCGATACCCCGGACGTCCCTCTAGCCCGAGGGGTTACCGAGATATCCCACTTTAAAGGATTTGTCCGGAAGTTTGATAACTCGGTGTTGGAGTTCGATAACAGTTATCGAACTACTTATCAAACTTTTTCAATCCTCTATAGCTCCGGAACCACTTGTCCGATCCGGGCGTCCGACGGCTCCCCGGAAAGGAAATTTTGTCCTCTTTTGAAATATTTCAAGGTTGAAATATTTCATGAAATATTTCGTGAAATATTTCACGTTTTCCGTAAAAACGCTCGTAGCACTATGGTTCGAGTTGGGGGGGCTGGGGAATATCACTCCTAACAACACCAGCGCCACCTGTGGGTAAATCTCGAACTAATTCGCTTTAAACGCACTTTTTCGCAAATTCGCACGGGAGCGCTCGAAAAACACGTCCGTTCACTTCGGAGGTTTCGCTCAGACTACAGGGATAACTGGCTTGTGGCCGCCAAGCGTTCATAGCGACGTGGCTTTTTGATCCTTCGATGTCGGCTCTTCCTATCATTGTAAAGCAAAATTTACCAAGCGTAGGATTGTTCACCCTTTCAAGGGAACGTGAGCTGGGTTTAGACCGTCGTGAGACAGGTTAGTTTTACCCTACTGGTGTGCATTGTTTGTCGCTATCTTAACGGAATTCCTGTGCAGTACGAGAGGAACCACAGGTACGGACCACTGGCTCAATACTAGTTCGAACGGACTATGGTATGACGCTACGTCCGCTGGATTATGCCTGAACGCCTCTAAGGTCGTATCCAATCCGAGCTGATAGCGCTTCTTATACCCATTAGGTGGTCGTAAGCTAGCGGGCCTAACAACCCTCCGAGAACCGTCCGTGCTGTCCATTGGCACACTGGCGTCTCATCCCCGCTTACTACTAGGCCGCAAAGGGCGGGTTCGCGCTGCACGTGTTAGTACCATACATGTTGGGAACACCGGTGGACGAGCTTGCCGACTGTGGATAGCACTAGTTTCGACACCTACGACCGCCCGCAAACGACGGGACTACAGGCTGGGAGCTTCAAGTTGTAGAGATGCGTTCGCATCGATCCTCTCAGGCGACCCATGCTTGGTGGTTAGTGCTTGCGCGTGCGCGCCCCGTGTGTGCTGGAATTGGCCAACCAGTGCACATTGGTGGTGCGTACCGTGACTTGCACCATGTGACGAGAGTGTTGAAGAACACTGTGTGGTGACTCTATGCCTATGTGATGGGGTGCTTGTAACACACGACCGAACCGACGGCTCGTTGGATGGTCACGACAGTGTGGTGCAGGTGCGCCCATGTGTAACGAATACATTGAGTGCCGTTGGAGGTTAGCGGTTGGTTGGTTGCATGCTACAACTTCGCGTTGTACATGGGCTGGCCGCTGCGCTTCCTTCGGGTAGCCACTCGATGTTGATAGGCTTGGTGTGTTGTGTTCGTTGACTTTTGGTTCATTCCAAAAGTCTTCGGACTTAGATAATTTTACAAGTGTCGGCGCTCTCGGACCGAAAATAAGAAGACAACTAAGAAGAAAAAGAGAAAGAAGCTAATAGTGGAAAGTATTCTTCTTCAAAGAAGGAACAAAAATTTTACAAGTGTTGAAAAATTTCCTAAGTCCAAAAAATTTTCTAAGTCCAGAAAATTTTCTAAGTCCCACAAAATGGAACATGATGAAGAAGATACAGAAGTTGAAAATTTTTCTAAGTCCAAAAAATTTTCTAAGTCCAGAAAATTTTCTAAGTCCAAAGTGTTGGAACAATTTCCAAAGGCCCATAGGTTGCACTGAATTTTCCTAAGTTGGCCACAAGTACCCATGAGGTATCGAGAAGGTTCACCCGAAGGACATAATATGTCCCAAAGTACCGATAGAGTACCCACAAAGAGCACCCAATTGGCCTAAGTTGGCCAAAAGTACCGATAGAGCACCCACAAGTAGCACTGAGTTGGCCTAAGTTGGCCAAAAGTACCGATAGAGTACCCACAAATAGCACCGAATGGGCCTAAGTTGGCCAAAAGTACCGATAGAGTACCCACAAGAAGCACTGAGTTGGCCTAAGTTGGCCAAAAGTACCGATAGAGTACCCACAAATAGCACCGAATGGGCCTAAGTTGGCCAAAAGTACCGATAGAGTACCCACAAGTAGCACTGAGTTGGCCTAAGTTGGCCAAAAGTACCGATAGAGTACCCACAAATAGCACCCAGTTGGCCTAAGTTGGCCAAAAGTACCGATAGAGCACCCACAAGTAGCACCCAATTGGCCTATGTTGGCCAAAAGTACCGATAGAGTACCCACAAATAGCACCGAATGGGCCTAAGATGGCCAAAAGTACCGATAGAGTACCCACAAAGAGCACCCAATTGGCCTAAGTTGGCCAAAAGTACCGATAGAGTACCCATAAGCAGCACCCAATTGGCCTAAGTTGGCCAAAAGTACCGATAGAGTACCCACAAATAGCACCCAATGGGCCTAACATGGCCAAAAGTACCGATAGAGTACCCACAAGAAGCACTGAGTTGGCCTAAGTTGGCCAAAAGTACCGATAGAGTACCCACAAATAGCACCGAGTGGGCCTAACATGGCCAAAAGTACCGATAGAGTACCCACAAAGAGCACCCAATTGGCCTAAGTTGGCCAAAAGTACCGCCAAGTAGCACCATAGAGGCCCGAGTAGAGCGAAATGTGGGCCAAATTGAACATTTGAAAATTTTTACAAGTCCAGAAAATTTTCTAAGTCCAGAAAATTTTCTAAGTCCAAAGAGTTGGACAAATTTCCTTAGGCCCAAAGGTTGCACTGAATGTTCCTAAGTTGGCCATCAGTACCCATGAAGTATCGCGAAGGTTCACCCGAAAGACACAATATGCCCTAAAGTACCCACAGAGTACCCACAAGTTGCACCCAATTGGCCTAAGTTGGCCAAAAGTACCGACAAGTAGCACCATAGAGGCCCGAGTAGAGCGAAATGTGGGCCAAAGTACCGAGTAGTTGCAACAAATGCCCAAATGGATACCAAAATGTGGTACCAAGCACCTAACTGTTGCAACAAATGCTAGCTTTCTGAGCAAAAGCTGTGGACCAATTTCGTAGAAGAACCGCCTAGGCGAAAAGGCAAAAATCGCCGAAGCTGGCCCGCTCGCAGAGCTCGCGGGCCAGGAGATACTCATAGGGCGATTTACTAGAGTGGGGAACTTGAGAATTTTTGTGTCCGAGACTTTGGGCAACTTCGCGGCCGCCCCCTTAAAGTAAAAGATTTTCTCTGGGTGCCTAAAATTCGCAATTCCCGCAAAGTCGGGAAGACGTTAAAGTTTTTGCCCAAAAAATGGCCATCGATTTAAGGTGATTTTCCAATAAGAAAATTTTTCCTAAGATGAATTTTTTCGAATATTTCCTAAACTAAGCGTCGGAGCACATGGCCGTGGAGGAACTTTTGGTAGCTTTTGGCAAGGGCTATCGGATGAAATAATCCGAAAGGCCATCGGAGCGATATTGGATAAATGCGGGCCCATAAACGTACCTAAGAAGTGAAAATTGGTACCTTGCACGCAGGATGCAAGAAATGCTTGAGTGTTAACCATCATCGGTACCAAGTACCTAGGTTATATCGAGTGCGTAGATGGAAGTCGGTACCAAAGGGAAACCTTCCTAGGCTAGGTGCACGCAAGTGAGTATGGATCGATCAGTAGAAAGATGGGAAGCCATAGGAAACCTTCCTAGGCTAGGTGCACGCAAGTGAGTATGGATCGATCAGTAGAAAGATGGGAAGCCCAAGGAAACCTTCCTAGGCTAGGTGCACGCAAGTGAGTATGGATCGATCAGTAGAAAGATGGGAAGCCCAAGGAAACCTTCCTAGGCTAGGTGCACGCAAGTGAGTATGGATCGATCAGTAGAAAGATGGGAAGCCATAGGAAACCTTCCTAGGCTAGGTGCACGCAAGTGAGTATGGATCGATCAGTAGAAAGATGGGAAGCCATAGGAAACCTTCCTAGGCTAGGTGCACGCAAGTGAGTATGGATCGATCAGTAGAAAGATGGGAAGCCCAAGGAAACCTTCCTAGGCTAGGTGCACGCAAGTGAGTATGGATCGATCAGTAGAAAGATGGGAAGCCATAGGAAACCTTCCTAGGCTAGGTGCACGCAAGTGAGTATGGATCGATCAGTAGAAAGATGGGAAGCCCAAGGAAACCTTCCTAGGCTAGGTGCACGCAAGTGAGTATGGATCGATCAGTAGAAAGATGGGAAGCCCAAGGAAACCTTCCTAGGCTAGGTGCACGCAAGTGAGTATGGATCGATCAGTAGAAAGATGGGAAGCCCAAGGAAACCTTCCTAGGCTAGGTGCACGCAAGTGAGTATGGATCGATCAGTAGAAAGATGGGAAGCCATAGGAAACCTTCCTAGGCTAGGTGCACGCAAGTGAGTATGGATCGATCAGTAGAAAGATGGGAAGCCCAAGGAAACCTTCCTAGGCTAGGTGCACGCAAGTGAGTATGGATCGATCAGTAGAAAGATGGGAAGCCATAGGAAACCTTCCTAGGCTAGGTGCACGCAAGTGAGTATGGATCGATCAGTAGAAAGATGGGAAGCCCAAGGAAACCTTCCTAGGCTAGGTGCACGCAAGTGAGTATGGATCGATCAGTAGAAAGATGGGAAGCCATAGGAAACCTTCCTAGGCTAGGTGCACGCAAGTGAGTATGGATCGATCAGTAGAAAGATGGGAAGCCCAAGGAAACCTTCCTAGGCTAGGTGCACGCAAGTGAGTATGGATCGATCAGTAGAAAGATGGGAAGCCATAGGAAACCTTCCTAGGCTAGGTGCACGCAAGTGAGTATGGATCGATCAGTAGAAAGATGGGAAGCCATAGGAAACCTTCCTAGGCTAGGTGCACGCAAGTGAGTATGGATCGATCAGTAGAAAGATGGGAAGCCCAAGGAAACCTTCCTAGGCTAGGTGCACGCAAGTGAGTATGGATCGATCAGTAGAAAGATGGGAAGCCATAGGAAACCTTCCTAGGCTAGGTGCACGCAAGTGAGTATGGATCGATCAGTAGAAAGATGGGAAGCCCAAGGAAACCTTCCTAGGCTAGGTGCACGCAAGTGAGTATGGATCGATCAGTAGAAAGATGGGAAGCCCAAGGAAACCTTCCTAGGCTAGGTGCACGCAAGTGAGTATGGATCGATCAGTAGAAAGATGGGAAGCCATAGGAAACCTTCCTAGGCTAGGTGCACGCAAGTGAGTATGGATCGATCAGTAGAAAGATGGGAAGCCATAGGAAACCTTCCTAGGCTAGGTGCACGCAAGTGAGTATGGATCGATCAGTAGAAAGATGGGAAGCCATAGGAAACCTTCCTAGGCTAGGTGCACGCAAGTGAGTATGGATCGATCAGTAGAAAGATGGGAAGCCCAAGGAAACCTTCCTAGGCTAGGTGCACGCAAGTGAGTATGGATCGATCAGTAGAAAGATGGGAAGCCATAGGAAACCTTCCTAGGCTAGGTGCACGCAAGTGAGTATGGATCGATCAGTAGAAAGATGGGAAGCCATAGGAAACCTTCCTAGGCTAGGTGCACGCAAGTGAGTATGGATCGATCAGTAGAAAGATGGGAAGCCAAAGGAAACCTTCCTAGGCTAGGTGCACGCAAGTGAGTATGGATCGATCAGTAGAAAGATGGGAAGCCATAGGAAACCTTCCTAGGCTAGGTGCACGCAAGTGAGTATGGATCGATCAGTAGAAAGATGGGAAGCCCAAGGAAACCTTCCTAGGCTAGGTGCACGCAAGTGAGTATGGATCGATCAGTAGAAAGATGGGAAGCCCAAGGAAACCTTCCTAGGCTAGGTGCACGCAAGTGAGTATGGATCGATCAGTAGAAAGATGGGAAGCCATAGGAAACCTTCCTAGGCTAGGTGCACGCAAGTGAGTATGGATCGATCAGTAGAAAGATGGGAAGCCATAGGAAACCTTCCTAGGCTAGGTGCACGCAAGTGAGTATGGATCGATCAGTAGAAAGATGGGAAGCCATAGGAAACCTTCCTAGGCTAGGTGCACGCAAGTGAGTATGGATCGATCAGTAGAAAGATGGGAAGCCCAAGGAAACCTTCCTAGGCTAGGTGCACGCAAGTGAGTATGGATCGATCAGTAGAAAGATGGGAAGCCATAGGAAACCTTCCTAGGCTAGGTGCACGCAAGTGAGTATGGATCGATCAGTAGAAAGATGGGAAGCCATAGGAAACCTTCCTAGGCTAGGTGCACGCAAGTGAGTATGGATCGATCAGTAGAAAGTGGGAAGCCCAGTACCAAATGCCCTAGTGAAGACCGTAAACGAATATCATGAACCGAGAAGGAGCACCAAATGCCCTAGTGAAGACCGTAAACGAATATCATGAACCGATAAGGAGCACCAAATGCCCTAGTGAAGACCGTAAACGAATATCATGAACCGATAAGGAGCACCAAATGCCCTAGTGAAGACCGTAAACGAATATCATGAACCGAGAAGTAGCAACGAATGCCTGAAAAAGTACCAAGTCCACGGTATAGAGTAACGAGAGTTAACCGCCGTGATGTATGCAATGAGGGCAGCCATTGCATGGGTTCTGGACTTGGTTCGCGAATAACTTTTTTGCTAGACATCGGACAAAGTTGACGTGGAAGAACGAAATGTAGCATTTGGTGCCACCTATCCAAAACTTTTTCAAGATTGAAGATCCGATCGATACAGCCTGAGTTATAGGCAAAAGTTGGTGCAAAATTGAGCATTTTTAATGGTGAAAAATCGGTACTCCTCGAATAGCTCCTGTTGGAAGCATCGGACCACATGGTCGTGGAGGAACATATTGTAGCGCGCGGTGTCAAGTATCGACACCCAAAACCGCATGTCCGATGGACGGAAAATGACCAAGTTATAGTGAAAACTTGGTTGCACCAAATTCCCGAAGAAGTGCAACGAGAAGGTGAATGCGATGGTTGTTCGTCGAATAGCTCCGGCCAGAGACATGGTAGCGATTAGTGGTGCATGGAAGAAATCTAGCCACAAGTGCCATCTACCCATGGCCAGAAGAAAGTGTGGCCATATCTTGGATACCGGCGGAGCTATGGGGCAAATATGGGCCAAAAATGGTGCAAGTTGGACCAAAAATCCGAAAAAGTACCTAGGTAAATGCGCAGGTTGTTCGTCGAATAGCTCCGGCCACAGACATGGTAGCGATTAGTGGTGCATGGAAGAAATCTAGCCACAAGTGCCATCTACCCATGGCCAGAAGAAAGTGTGGCCATATCTTGGATACCGGCGGAGCTATGGGGCAAATATGGGCCAAAAATGGTGCAAGTTGGACCAAAAATCCGAAAAAGTACCTAGGTAAATGCGCAGGTTGTTCGTCGAATAGCTCCGGCCACAGACATGGTAGCGATTAGTGGTGCATGGAAGAAATCTAGCCACAAGTGCCATCTACCCATGGCCAGAAGAAAGTGTGGCCATATCTTGGATACCGGCGGAGCTATGGGGCAAATATGGGCCAAAAATGGTGCAAGTTGGACCAAAAATCCGACCAAGTGCGCGAGGCGCTTTCGTGAATAGCTCCGGCCACAGACATGGTAGCGATTAGTGGTGCATGGAAGAAATCTAGCCACAAGTGCCATCTACCCATGGCCAGAAGAAAGTGTGGCCATATCTTGGATACCGGCGGAGCTATGGGGCAAATATGGGCCAAAAATGGGTAAAATTGTACGGTCCAAAGCCAAGGGTAAATTTTTTTATTCCTCTAATAACTTCTAGCACAGACATTGAATCGGTTGGTGATGTATGGATGAAATGTAGCAAACAGTTGGAGCTACCCATAAAATCTTAAAGATTGACGATCCAATGTATAGAACCGGAGTAATGTGCGATACTTGGTGAAAAATCGAGTGAAAAATTAGCTATAAACTGTTTTTGGCCCATAACTCGAATACTAGACATCGGAAGGGGGGGTCGTAGAACGATTTTTTGTTGCCCTATCGATTCCCTATCGAACGAGCAAAAGTTGTTTTTTTGACCAAAAAGGACCCCTACTCTAGTAAAATTGGCCTGATTTTACTAGTCCCCGGTACCCGTACAGGCAAAATGAGCAAAATGCTCAAGTATGAATGGTTTTTGGCCCATAACTCGAATACTAGACGTCGCAGGGGGGTGTCATGGAACAATTTTTGGTAGCCCTTGAAATTATCTATCGAATGACATATACTTGATTTTTGGCCAAAAAGTTCCCTAGACTAGTAAAAATCGCATCATTTTACTAGAGTCGGGTACCCTGGACGAAAAACCGCTATAATTGCGGTTTTTGGCTAATAACTCGAATACTAGACGTCGCAGGGGGGTGTCGTGGAACAATTTTTGGTTGCCCTTGAAATTATCTATCGAATGACATATACTTGATTTTTGGCCAAAAAGTTCCCTAGACTAGTAAAAATCGCATCATTTTACTAGAGTCGGGTACCCTGGACGAAAAACCGCTTAAGTTGCGGTTTTTGGCTAATAACTCGAATACTAGACGTCGCAGGGGGGTGTCGTGGAACAATTTTTGGTAGCCCTTGAAATTATCTATCGAATGACATATACTTGATTTTTGGCCAAAAAGTTCCCTAGACTAGTAAAAATCGCATCATTTTACTAGAGTCGGGTACCCTGGACGAAAAACCGCTTAAGTTGCGGTTTTTGGCTAATAACTCGAATACTAGACGTCGCAGGGGGGTGTCGTGGAACAATTTTTGGTAGCCCTTGAAATTATCTATCGAATGACATATACTTGATTTTTTGACCAAAAAGTTCCTAGACTAGTAAAAATCGCATCATTTTACTAGAGTCGGGTACCCTGTACGAAAAACCGCTATAGTTGCGGTTTTTGGCCAATAACTCGAATACTAGACGTCGGAGGGGGGTGCCGTAGAACAATTTTTTGTAGCCCTTGAAATTACCTTTCGAATGATATATAGTGGTTTTTTGGTCAAACAGTGACCCCGAGACTAGTAACCCTCCATACACAAAACCGCCTAAAAAGTTTTGGTTTTGCAAAATTTTGAAAAGTGCGTCAAAAAAATTTTTTCAAAAAGTACCAAATCGTGATCAGAACTCACTATAGACCATAAAAAGTGAAATCCGATGGTCATTTGCAACACTTGGTCAATCGAGAAAAATTTCACTTTTTTACTAGAGTCGGGTACCCTGAACGAAAAATCGCTCAAGTGATGGTTTTTGGCCAATAACTCGAATACTAGACGTCGGAGGGGGGTGCCGTAGAACAATTTTTTGTAGCCCTTGAAATTACCTTTCGAATGATATATAGTGGTTTTTTGGTCAAACAGTGACCCCGAGACTAGTAACCCATCATACACAAAACCGCCTACAAAAACTTTGTTTTGAAAAATTTTGAAAAGTTCAAAAAAATTTTTTTTTCAAAAACTACTAAAACGTGATAAGAACTTACTATAGACCATGAAAAGTGATATCCGATGATAATTTGCAAAAGTTGGTAACTAGTAAAAAATTTCACTTTTTTACTAGAGTCGGTGCAACGAGAAAAAAAAAGTCCGTGATGGAGAAAAATGGCACGTTTTCCACGCCTGTACGCTTTCGTTTTCTATATAGGGGGTAGGTGAGCCAGAAGCATGAATTTGACTGAGTACGTATCTTTATGAATTGGGCCCTTCTAAATCGATTGAGACTACCCCCAGGACGATCGGACGACTGCTTCTGGCTCAAAATGTGGTTTTTAGATTTTGATCGTCAATTATGAGAGAAAAAATCGATTAGAAGTAAAGATACGAAATGCTTGGTCTAAGTTGGGAAACGACTTCGGATATTTGTTGGACGTTGTCGTAGAAGGTCCGAGGACCAAGGAAAAGTGATTTCCAAGTGGATTTATGCACTATTAGTCGATGGTAAGATGTGAAATTAGTAGAACTTACCATACAGTTTGCGAAGTTGAAGCAATCGGTTGGTGAATATGGTACTGTCTGTCCAATTTGGTGGTTCGGAATGAGTGAAACGATGTTGATGATGGATAGACGTTCCGATTGCCCCCGATCGGGGAACATATAGTGGTCTTTAAGGTCCAAGTACCTATGTTTTGGTAAGCAGAACTGAGAGTTAAAGGATGAAAGTCGGCCATTCCTAATATCATCCTATCGGTGGTTCGCGAGTTGTTTGAGGACCGGAGCAGCTCGCGATGAAACGGTCCTAGGGTATTGGTTATCCATCCAAGGAAGAGTAAATGCGATCCTAGATGTGTGTCGTTGGCCGTTCTACCGGTATCGCCTATCGATGAGATATCGACGGGCATGCCTTACTCGAAAGTTGAATTCTAGGATCGATGGTCAAACAGACCTATGAGCGATAAACCAAACTGAACACGTATTGATGTCGGCTTTTCCTATCATTTGATGCCGCAGGTTGTTTAGGGACCGGAGCAGCTTGCGGCCGAGACGGTCCCCGGGGGTTTCTTTCTCCAAGGAGTGGAAACTATTAAGCAAGAGTTGTAGCAAGATACGATCCTCTGATGTGTCGTTGGCCGTTCATGCGGTATCGCCTGTCGATGATATATCGATGGGCATGCCTTACTCTACCGACCTTCTAATTGAGAGTATTAATCAGGGATCGATGGTCAAACAGACCTATGAGCGATAAACCAAACTGAACACGTATTGATGTCGGCTTTTCCTATCATTTGATGCCGCAGGTTGTTTAGGGACCGGAGCAGCTTGCGGCCGAGACGGTCCCCGGGGGTTTCTTTCTCAAAGGAGAAGAAACGATTAAGCAAAAGTTGTAGCAAGATACGATCCTCTGATGTGTCGTTGGCCGTTCAAGCGGTATCGCCTGTCGATGAGATATCGATGGGCATGCCTTACTCTCCCGACTGGATTACTGAGAGTTTAATCAGGGATCGATGGTCAAACAGACCAATGAGCGATAAACCAAACTGAACACATATTGATGTCGGCATTTCCTATCATTTGTCGCAGGTTGTTTAGGGACCGGAGCAGCTTGCGACCGAGACGGTCCCCGGGGGTTTCTTTCTCTAAGGAGTGGAAACGATTAAGCAAAAGTCGTAGCAATAATCGATCACCTGATGTGTCGTTGGCCGTTCTTGCGGTATCGCCTGTCGATGAGATATCGATGGGCATGCCTTACTCTCCTGACTGTTTAATTGAGAGTTATAATCAGGGATCGATGGTCAAAAGACCTATGAGCGATAAACCAAACTGAACACGTATTGATGTCGGCATTTCCTATCATTTGTCGCAGGTTGTTTGGGGACCGGAGCAGCTTGCGACCGAGACGGTCCCTTCCCGAAAGATGGTGAACCGAGTCGTCTGGCGTAAAAACCGGACGACTCGAAAGGGCTTGACCCTTTCAAGTGAGCGATAATCACGCTCTACGCTCAGTTCGACAGCTGCAAGGCAATCACTCGCTAAGTTCAGAGCTAATACATGCAACATGCCGGCATTGTTTCCACCGACGCATGGATTCAAGACTGGTGCACTTATTAGTTAAACCGTTCGCCTCCGGGTGTTTCGAGTTCAAGTCTGGATGAGGATTGATCTTGCTGGTAATAGCTTGAGCCCTTAAGGGGTCGAAGCGTACATCTTGAGACCATGTACAACATATTACCAAATCGGCACCATGGGTTCGGGTGCAAGTGATGTAACCGTGAAAGATGTTGAGCAGCCCAACATCGGTTTACACACGCATAATAGGAAGGCAGCGCTGTCGACTGGTCAGTCGTGTAAGAAGTGTGCATTATCGATCTCCAATATATGAGCTCAGTATGACAGCCCAATTGGTAATCCTCGGGACCTCCAGAAAGGAAGCTGGATGAGGATTACCAAATCGAAAGTTGATAAGTGTAGTGGTACCACTTAGTCAACTTGTATCCCGAAAGATGGTGAACCGAGTCGTCTGGCGTAAAAACCGGACGACTCGAAAGGGCTTGACCCTTTCAAGTGAGCGATAATCACGCTCTACGCTCAGTTCGACAGCTGCAAGGCAATCACTCGCTAAGTTCAGAGCTAATACATGCAACATGCCGGCATTGTTTCCACCGACGCATGGATTCAAGACTGGTGCACTTATTAGTTAAACCGTTCGCCTCCGGGTGTTTCGAGTTCAAGTCTGGATGAGGATTGATCTTGCTGGTAATAGCTTGAGCCCTTAAGGGGTCGAAGCGTACATCTTGAGACCATGTACAACATATTACCAAATCGGCACCATGGGTTCGGGTGCAAGTGATGTAACCGTGAAAGATGTTGAGCAGCCCAACATCGGTTTACACACGCATAATAGGAAGGCAGCGCTGTCGACTGGTCAGTCGTGTAAGAAGTGTGCATTATCGATCACAAATATATTGGTGATCTGTAGGTTGCGCATACACCATGCCCGGTGTAAAGTGCCGTGGTCCCCCCCGGGGGGCTGCATCAAACCGTTCGCCACGCGAACTACCCAATGGAACGAACTCGATGCATTTAATAAGAAGAAGAGATGATAATGAAACACGGTCGATTTAAGAGTTGAAAACGTTGAAATACCTATAAGCAAGTCTTAAGTTGGTGGTGACCGTTACGCCCCAACAAATTGGTGCCTTACCCTACACCAAAGAGCCATTCAACATGGTTCAAGTGAGCGATAATCACGCTCTACGCTCAGTATGACAGCTGCAAGGCAATCACTCGCTAAGTTCAGAGCTAATACATGCAACACGCCGGCATTGTTTCCACCGACGCATGGATTCAAGACTGGTGCACTTATTAGTTAAACCGTTCGCCTCCGGGTGTTTCGAGTTCAAGTCTGGATGAGGATTGTTCTTGCTGGTAATAGCTTGAGCCCCTGAATAAGGGGCCGAAGCGTACATCTTGAGTAAATGTACAACATATTACCAAATCGGCACCGTGGGTTCTGGTGCAAGTGATGTAACCGTGAAAGATGTTGAGCAGCCCAACATCGGTTTACACACGCATAATAGGAAGGCAGCGCTGTCGACTGGTCAGTCGTGTAAGAAGTGTGCATTATCGATCTCCAATATATGAGCTCAGTATGACAGCCCAATTGGTAATCCTCGGGACCTCCAGAAAGGAAGCTGGATGAGGATTACCAAATCGAAAGTTGATAAGTGTAGTGGTACCACTTAGTCAACTTGTATCCCGAAAGATGGTGAACCGAGTCGTCTGGCGTAAAAACCGGACGACTCGAAAGGGCTTGACCCTTTCAAGTGAGCGATAATCACGCTCTACGCTCAGTTCGACAGCTGCAAGGCAATCACTCGCTAAGTTCAGAGCTAATACATGCAACATGCCGGCATTGTTTCCACCGACGCATGGATTCAAGACTGGTGCACTTATTAGTTAAACCGTTCGCCTCCGGGTGTTTCGAGTTCAAGTCTGGATGAGGATTGATCTTGCTGGTAATAGCTTGAGCCCCTGAATAAGGGGTCGAAGCGTACATCTTGAGACCATGTACAACATATTACCAAATCGGCACCATGGGTTCGGGTGCAAGTGATGTAACCGTGAAAGATGTTGAGCAGCCCAACATCGGTTTACACACGCATAATAGGAAGGCAGCGCTGTCGACTGGTCAGTCGTGTAAGAAGTGTGCATTATCGATCACAAATATATTGGTGATCTGTAGGTTGCGCATACACCATGCCCGGTGTAAAGTGCCGTGGTCCCCCCCGGGGGGCTGCATCAAACCGTTCGCCACGCGAACTACCCAATGGAACGAACTCTATGCATTTAATAAGAAGAAGAGATGATAATGAAACACGGTCGATTTAAGAGTTGAAAACGTTGAAATACCTATAAGCAAGTCTTAAGTTGGTGGTGACCGTTACGCCCCAACAAATTGGTGCCTTACCCTACACCAAAGAGCCATTCAACATGGTTCAAGTGAGCGATAATCACGCTCTACGCTCAGTATGACAGCTGCAAGGCAATCACTCGCTAAGTTCAGAGCTAATACATGCAACACGCCGGCATTGTTTCCACCGACGCATGGATTCAAGACTGGTGCACTTATTAGTTAAACCGTTCGCCTCCGGGTGTTTCGAGTTCAAGTCTGGATGAGGATTGTTCTTGCTGGTAATAGCTTGAGCCCCTGAATAAGGGGCCGAAGCGTACATCTTGAGTAAATGTACAACATATTACCAAATCGGCACCGTGGGTTCTGGTGCAAGTGATGTAACCGTGAAAGATGTTGAGCAGCCCAACATCGGTTTACACACGCATAATAGGAAGGCAGCGCTGTCGACTGGTCAGTCGTGTAAGAAGTGTGCATTATCGATCTCCAATATATGAGCTCAGTATGACAGCCCAATTGGTAATCCTCGGGACCTCCAGAAAGGAAGCTGGATGAGGATTACCAAATCGAAAGTTGATAAGTGTAGTGGTACCACTTAGTCAACTTGTATCCCGAAAGATGGTGAACCGAGTCGTCTGGCGTAAAAACCGGACGACTCGAAAGGGCTTGACCCTTTCAAGTGAGCGATAATCACGCTCTACGCTCAGTTCGACAGCTGCAAGGCAATCACTCGCTAAGTTCAGAGCTAATACATGCAACATGCCGGCATTGTTTCCACCGACGCATGGATTCAAGACTGGTGCACTTATTAGTTAAACCGTTCGCCTCCGGGTGTTTCGAGTTCAAGTCTGGATGAGGATTGATCTTGCTGGTAATAGCTTGAGCCCCTGAATAAGGGGTCGAAGCGTACATCTTGAGACCATGTACAACATATTACCAAATCGACACCATGGGTTCGGGTGCAAGTGATGTAACCGTGAAAGATGTTGAGCAGCCCAACATCGGTTTACACACGCATAATAGGAAGGCAGCGCTGTCGACTGGTCAGTCGTGTAAGAAGTGTGCATTATCGATCACAAATATATTGGTGATCTGTAGGTTGCGCATACACCATGCCCGGTGTAAAGTGCCGTGGTCCCCCCCGGGGGGCTGCATCAAACCGTTCGCCACGCGAACTACCCAATGGAACGAACTCGATGCATTTAATAAGAAGAAGAGATGATAATGAAACACGGTCGATTTAAGAGTTGAAAACGTTGAAATACCTATAAGCAAGTCTTAAGTTGGTGGTGACCGTTACGCCCCAACAAATTGGTGCCTTACCCTACACCAAAGAGCCATTCAACATGGTTCAAGTGAGCGATAATCACGCTCTACGCTCAGTATGACAGCTGCAAGGCAATCACTCGCTAAGTTCAGAGCTAATACATGCAACACGCCGGCATTGTTTCCACCGACGCATGGATTCAAGACTGGTGCACTTATTAGTTAAACCGTTCGCCTCCGGGTGTTTCGAGTTCAAGTCTGGATGAGGATTGTTCTTGCTGGTAATAGCTTGAGCCCCTGAATAAGGGGCCGAAGCGTACATCTTGAGAGTAAATGTACAACATATTACCAAATCGGCACCGTGGGTTCTGGTGCAAGTGATGTAACCATGAAAGATGTTGAGCAGCCCAACATCGGTTTACACACGCATAAGGGGTTTATTGTTATCTGTAGGTTGCGCATACACCATACCCGGTGTAAAGTGCCGTGGTCCCCCAGGGGGCTGCATCAAAACGTTCGCCATGCGAACTACCCAATGGAACGAACTCGATGTATTGAAAGAGATGAACAATTAATAGCGAGAATAGGGGCCCGGAAGCAATTCCGCGGCCCTACGGTCGATTCAAGAGTTGAAACGTTGTACAATCGTGGATAGCACCTAGTGCTAATATGGTGAGAGATAATGTGTGAGGAAATTTAGTTTCCTAAAGTTTAGTTAGTGGTTTCCGTTGTGCCCTAACAAACTTAAAGTTGGTGGTGACCGTTACACCCCAACAAATTGGTGCCTTACCCAACACCAAAGAGCCATTCCATATGGTTCTAGAGAGAGAGAGTTGTGTGGAAATTTATTTCCCACTAAGCGAGTGTGTGTCTGTAGTGGAACGAATTCTGGTTGATCCTACCAGTAATATACGCTTGTCTCAAAGGTTAAGCCATGCATGTCTAAGTACAAACATAAATGAATGTGAAACCGCATAAGGCTCAGTATAACAGCTATAATTCACAAGATCATCCTACCACTAGTTACTTGGATAACTGTGGAAAATCCAGAGCTAATACATGCAACATGCCGGGACTGTTGCCCTCGCGGGTAGCTGAACTGGTGCACTTATTAGTTAAACCAATCGCCTCCGGGCGGCTTGAGTTGAAGTCTGGATAAGGACGCAGATCGTATGGTCGCTTGTCGACTGACGACAGATCTTTCAAATGTCTGCCCTATCAACTATTGATGGTAGTGTAGAGGACTACCATGGTTGCGACGGGTAACGGGGAATCAGGGTTCGATTCCGGAGAGGGAGCCTGAGAAATGGCTACCACATCCAAGGAAGGCAGCAGGCGCGTAAATTACCCAATCCCAGTACGGGGAGGTAGTGACGAGAAATAACAATATGGACCTCTCTAACGATGGTCCATAATTGGAATGAGTTGAGTATAAATCCTTCAACAAGGATCAAGTGGAGGGCAAGTCTGGTGCCAGCAGCCGCGGTAATTCCAGCTCCACTAGCGTATATTAAAGTTGTTGCGGTTAAAACGTTCGAAGTTGATTGCCCGTCCAGACACGTGACCGCCACGGGCGCCCGGTTACACGCCGGGGCCGTTCGTGCGCGCGCTCACGGCTGCGACTCACAATGGTGTACTTGGGCGTTACTCTGTGAACGAGTACCGTGCTACCGGTTAACTCCGGCACGGGCTCCTCATGGTGCTCAAGATACTCACATTTACCTTGAACAAATTAGAGTGCTCAAAGCAGGCTAAGACAAAGCGTCCGGCCCCCCCGTGGGGTTGGCGTTGGCCGAGAATAATCTTGCATGGAATAATGGAATATGACCTCGGTTTATACGATTTCGTTGGTTTGTCAGAAACCTAGAGGTAATGATTAACAGAAGTAGTTGGGGGCATTGGTATTACGGCGCGAGAGGTGAAATTCGTAGACCGTCGTAGGACCAACTGAAGCGAAAGCGTTTGCCATGGATGCTTTCTTTAATCAAGAACGAAAGTTAGAGGATCGAAGGCGATTAGATACCGCCCTAGTTCTAACCGTAAACGATGCCAATTAGCAATTGGGAGACGCTACCCCTATTCGGTGCTCTCAGTCGCTTCCGGGAAACCAAAATCGGGTTCCGGGGGAAGTATGGTTGCAAAGTTGAAACTTAAAGGAATTGACGGAAGGGCACCACAAGAAGTGGAGCTTGCGGCTTAATTTGACTCAACACGGGAAAATTTACCAGGTCCAAACTTATCGAGGTAAGACAGATTGATAGCTCTTTCTCAAATTTAAGGGTAGTGGTGCATGGCCGTTCTTAGTTCGTGGAATGATTTGTCTGGTTAATTCCGATAACGAACGTGACTCAAACATGCTAACTAGAACGCTGTCAGCAGTGCGCCTCCGGGCGCACCTGACGTTACAGCCGGGCGGCGCCTTCACGGGCGGTCGTCGGCTACGTTTGCCCTGCTTAGCGGGACAACTTGTGTTTAGCAAGCTGAGAATGAGCGATAACAGGTCCGTGATGCCCTTAGATGTTCTGGGCTGCACGCGTGCTACAATGTGGGTCGCAGCGTGTTCTCGCCAATAGGCGCCCCCATTCCGAGAGGAACGGGAAATCACTAAAATGCCCATCTAGTCGGGATTGGGGACTGCAACGGTCCCCATGAACCTGGAATTTCTAGTAAGCACTAGTCATTAGCTAGTGCTGATTACGTCCCTGCCCTTTGTACACACCGCCCGTCGCTACTACCGATGGATTATTTAGTGAGGTTTCTGGAGGCTTACCTTCCGCGGTTCCTTCGTGAGCTGCAGCTGGCATGGCTGAAGTTGACCGAACTTGATGATTTAGAGGAAGTAAAAGTCGTAACAAGGTTTCCGTAGGTGAACCTGCGGAAGGATCATTACTGATGATCGTCCGCGAGTGACCAACCATGGGCTGCCTTCGGTGTAGCTCGGTCGCTCGCTTGCTATGTGTCAGAATTTGTTGAAAGCCAACTCGTTCGTTGTACACTTTGATGGGTGACCATCACTGTGTCTCCGTGCCGAGCTAGATCTCCCCTAGCCGTAAGGCACTTGAACGCCCCTTCGACGACGAGTTGCATGTGTGTGGTATGTGTCAGAATCTGGTGAAGCTTTCTGCATGTGATGTGCCTTGTGTGGATCCGTGGCCATTGCATTGTGTCTGGTGCTTAGATACCCAGACACTTAGAACGCTTGCGCGGAAAGCAAACTCGATCGTTGTACACTTTGATGGGTGACCATCACTGTGTCTCCGTGCCGTGCTAGATCCCCCCTAGCCGTAAGGCACTTTGAACGCCCCTTCGACGACGAGTTACAAGAGTGTGGTATGTGTCATAATCTGGTGAAACTTTCTGCATGTGATGTGCCTTGTGTGGATCCGTGGCCATTGCATTGTGTCTGGTGTGTAGGTACCCAGACACTTAAGCAAACTCGATCGTTGTACACTGTGATGGGCGAGCATCACTGTGTCTCCGTGCCGTGTAAGAGCTCCCCTGGCCATCAGGCACTTGAAAGGTCCTTCGACGACGAGTTACAATAGTGGTGTGTTAGATACGTCAGGTGATGGTATCTACTGTTGTGCAATACGTATCCGGCCACGGCACGGAACGAACGGGAACTGTGGTGCAGACATACAAAGAGTTAAGCCTATTAGTCATTAACTCTAAGGACGGGGCCATGGGGCGGTACGCAAAGGATACGGATGAGCGAGTATGCAGGCCCAATACTCAATAGCTCGATCCGATCCAAGCACATGAGTTGACTGCGGCGCCAGGTTAACCAATGTGCTAGATTCTATTTGGCCAGTAGAATCTTGTGTCTTATGCGATTTGATACCAAGACACCAGAACGAAAGTTAGTTGAAGAGTTATTAAACTCTTATGAAGTATGGTTGTGCAATCACAACTTATGACTTTAACCTATAAAGTGGATATGGACTTGCAATTATAACATGGAATCTCTACACACCCCATGAGCTCGATCCAATCCACGCACACGAGTTGCCTGAGTAGCGACAGGTATACCGATGTGCAATACGTATCCGGCCACGGCACGGAACGAACGGGAACTGTGGTGCAGACATACAAAGAGTTAAGCCTACTAGTAATTAACTCTAAGGACGGGGCCATGGGGCGGTACGCAAAGGATACGGATGAGCGAGTATGCAGGCCCAATACTCAATAGCTCGATCCGATCCAAGCACATGAGTTGACTGCGGCGCCAGGTTAACCAATGTGCTAGATTCTATTTGGCCAGTAGAATCTTGTGTCTTACGCGATTTGATACCAAGACACCAGAACGAAAGTTAGTTGAAGAGTGATTAAACTCTTATGAAGAATGGTTGTGCAATCACAACTTATGACTTTAACCTATAAAGTGGATATGGACTATCAATTATAACATGGGGCACACACCATGTTCTCGATCCAATCCACGCACACGAGTTGCCTGAGTAGCGACAGGTATACCGATGTGCAATACGTATCCGGCCATAGGCACGGAACGAACAGGAACTGTGGTGCAGACATACAAGGGCCATGGGGCGGTACGCAAAGGATACGGATGAGCGAGTATGCAGGCCCAATACTCAATAGCTCGATCCGATCCAAGCACATGAGTTGACTGCGGCGACAGGTTAACCGATGTGCAATACGTATCCGGCCATAGGCACGGAACGAACAGGAACTGTGGTGCAGACATACAAGGGCCATGGGGCGGTACGCAAAGGATACGGATGAGCGAGTATGCAGGCCCAATACTCAATAGCTCGATCCGATCCAAGCACATGAGTTGACTGCGGCGCCAGGTTAACCGATGTGCTAAGAGAGTTGTTCCTGGGCCTTCAAAGTGACTTCAAAACTATCTTAGCGAATGGTGGCCATGGGCGTAGA